>NC_137098.1:43213453-43311209 GCF_949357685.1 Gobio gobio
GAGGTTTTGGCCTCGCTCCCACTTCCAAAAGCTTTCACTGGCAGGGGAAACGTGGGTACAAGATGCTAATCTCTAATCTCCAATCAGCAGGCAGATCCAGAAGGAGATGGAGGTGGAGAGAGATGAGGCATATGTGTATGCATATATGTTTGTGTATATGAAAGAGAGTGAAAGTGGGGTATGAAGTCACAACGAAAGTGATACATTCAAGAGACAGCACAGCAAAAGTATTTTAAAGACATTGGTATTCTATTAGTTGGCATAACCAATCCTTAAAGCGATAGTTCACCCAAAAATGAAAATTCCGTCATAATTTACTCCCCCTCAAGTTGTTCCAACCCTGCGCGAATTTCTTTCTTCTACTGAACACAAAGGAAGATATTTTGAAGAGTATGGGTAACCAAACATTTGATGTGCTCCACTGACTTATCTTGATACTAAATGACCTTTTTCATGTACCATGGTTTTCCAAGGTACTTCAGAGACTACCATAAAGTGCTATAATAGTACTTGGCCATAAACATGGTATTACCAGAATACATTTACTTGATTTATTAGTAAAGTGTTTTTTTAGTCATACTGTCTCTTATTATCAGTGCTAACTTGCTAATTGCTTTCTGTGTCACGTCGTTTTTTCATTCGCGGAAAATATCTGTCTTTTGGATGGTAGTGCTCTGCAGGTCTGTAAGATTTGTGGAGCTCATATTGCATACAGCAAGAGTGGTAGAATCATTAAACCCAATCTCTAGACACATTAGGCAGCATATTTGGTGTTTTGAGATGTTATCAACTGCTTTTGGTTAGCAGTCGCCTTTTTAAAACGTTCCCACCTAAAAGAGACAGACAGAGAGAGAGAGAGAGAGAGAGAGAGAGAGAGAGAGAGAGAGAGAGAGAGAGAAACTGAGGCAGAGAAAGAAAGAAAATCACAAAGCTTTTAGCCTTTGCCTCATTAGCTCAAGCAAAAAGCATATGTCCAGTTGCCTCTGGCTAGAGGAATCACAATCTCCAGCACAAAAGCCTGCGGCCCACAGAGCTTCCCCACAATGCCTTCAAACGCTCTCACTTGTTGCGTTGGCTCTTCAGCAGCTGGGTTTCTATTATCTGTCCCCTCCTCTGTCCTCGGACACATTGCTGTGATGTTGTGAACACATTTTTCTAATGTTTTACACTTCATATAATCCATTCTCTCAGCGTGCTGGCTCTGAGGGGAGAGGTAATTGATGAGCCTCAGAGAGATCAGAGGGTCAATGTGGCTGAAAGGCCAAACTCTCAATCACACACACACACACACACACACACACACACACACACACACACACACACACACACACACACACACACACACACACGCATGCATGCATATGTATATATTGTCTCTGCTCTATACATTTAACATGGCATGTGTGATTCAGTCTCCATAGTACTCTGCTGTAGTTGTACCCTTACAATGCTTCAGTACATTGACTGGGTGAGGACCATCTGTCCCGGACATAACAGAACTCCCCCTAAAACATGTCCCACCAACAACAAATAGTGAGATATGTGTCTGTGCATGCGCACAGAAGGCCCCCAAAGGTATTTGAATACATCAACTACACATTCAATTGTATGAATAACATTTATTTGAAAGAAAGATTTCCCATTAGCTATTTTCAAGCTAAGCATTTCACAGAAAAGAGGGTTGTCAAGTTTAAAATGTAGACAAAATGTATTCAAGCTAATTTTTTGGTTGTCAAACATTAGTCGAATATAGATTGTGTTGTAGTTCATAGATGGTGTGATGAATTACTGTACACCTTTGGTTACTCTGCTTGATACATCCACTAAAACATAGTTGACAAACATAGCTACTGCCGAATTCACGGTCCGAGTATGTACTAGATTTGAAGAAGAATTTGCTTGAATGTGTGAAGTTTGAATACAATCCAGACATTTTGTTGCCACTGTCATGTGACCTACGATGCCAGTTGTATCACTGTTCCTCGAGGCCGAATACTTTTTTCCTGTGGTCTCATGGGATAGTAAATGGCCCATCTCAGAATCTTAGCAGAAGAAATATTATACACCTACTGTCTTATGAATGCTACTTTTTCAGACTCATTTGACATTCTGCTTTTTACGTACTATATAGAAAGCAAGTAGGTTTTAAGTACTGTAATTAAACCGACTTGTTTTTGTTCAAAGTTAGTTCCAACTAAAGCCTGCATCATTTGTCTGTAGATGATGTTTGTTTTGATGACCGTTGACCCTGGATGAAAAAAAGTATCTTATTTTGTGTTTCTTATGTAAAAATATCTTATGTTCCACAGAAGAATGAAAATCATAATAAAATGACTGTTGACGTAGTGTAAACAGTGCAGTGTTTCCTAGTTCTATGACAGAACGTGGTGCACATGTGAACAGCGTCGGCCAATGGTAAGCCGGCGTTCTGGAAGCTCTGTACTGTTTACGTTACGTCAACAACGTAAGAGTCTGACACAGCCTAGAATAAATTGTTAAATAAAGTCGTTATTTTGTTTATTTTGCTCACAAAAAGTATTCTGGTCGCTTCATAAAATTAAGGTTGAACCACTGGAGTCACATTGACTATTTTAACGATGTCTTTACTACCTTTCTGGACCTTGAAAGTGTTAATCAAATAGCTGTCTATGGAAGGTCAGAGAGCTCTCTGATTTCATCAAAAATATCTTAAGTTGTGTTCTGAAGATGAACGAAGGTCTTACGGGTTTGGAATGACATGGGGTGAGTAATTAATGACAGGAATTTCATTTTTGGGTGAACTAACCCTTTAACTGTTCATTCAAGAATTAAGATTTAAGAAATAAGTTGAATGCCCTTGAGATTTAAAATGATCTATGACGGTATAAAAACATACACGCTCATTGATTGATACGTAAATGCTGAAATGCCATTCAATTCTCATCTGTCCATCAAACAGAAAATCATGCAGACATAAATGAAAACGATGCCTTCTGTACCTCGTGTTTGTCACATTTTACTAAAGTTATAAAATACAGTCTAGCTGTGTAAATTTAGCGTGTGTTTTGTCAAACTAAGGTTTTCTAAAGAATGCCCACTGGCTGTTATGTGTTTTAAGTGCTCATGTCATACGTTATCTCAGTGTCTCCTGTCTGACGCTAGCTGTTCAGGTTTCTGTAGGTATTTTGGATGGCCTTTCTACTATTGGTTGTCTGGTGTACCTGCCACATAGTCCTGGTGAGTGTGCATGTGTGTTTATACTTCCCCTCTGTTAGTGTGGGGTAACCCGAAGTGTGTTTCCTTGTACAAATACACACAGCCGCCTCTGTTAGTCACTTGCCCTCTGTCTCACCCTCTTCACTGTGGTCCTGAACCCAGGAGCACTGCACAACATCACCCGGCTGACGACAGCTACCGTCATTCAGGGGTAAACAAGGGCACACACAGATAAGGTGGGCATATATAGGGTGGTAAACGTAAGTTGGTTGTGTAAAGTTCTCTCATCAGCCCACCTTGTAAACACATAACGTCCCCTTGGAATTATAAGGTTCTATCTGATGTTTTTGTCAAAATTGAGTTATTCACATATTCTTATTCTGTGACAACTTATTTACATTATGTGATGTTTTTTTTAAAAGTTGTGTACATTTTGGGACTTTTTATTGAAAAACAAAAAGGTTCTATCTACAAAGTCGAACTCTGACTTGGCTCTATAAGGTTCTATCTGCGTGAGCCAATCAGCACTTCGAATGCACAGAAGAGGACCAATCAGGATCAACTTTATAGGTTGTGTCGCCGGCTTTTTCCTTGACAGGAAAGATCGCAGACACACAATATCTGTGAGGATTATGGCACACAATGCAAAGTTTTTAAGAAACCTCAAGATCGACAATTTTATTGACGATCAGGTCAAGGACAGCAGCCCGAATTCCAGGCATCATATATAGTCAGTGAATCATTTTTCAATGATTATTAAACTTTATGAATTAATTTGCTGAAGCATGTCTGTTTTCTTGCAGTTTTTAAAGTCTTAAAATGTCTTAATTTTTACAATATTAAGCCTTAAAGGTCAAATAGTAAAAAGTTTAATTGATGGGGTCTTAATTACAACAATAAACGTTAGCATGTTATTTCAGCCATACTGATGTCTAGAGAGAAAGACATTTTACCTGGCCCACTTTAGGTGGAATAAAATCCTGCTCAGATGTATTACAGTAGCTGCTTTCTGTCTAAACAAAAGAAAGATGAACAATTTCTGCAATAATGTGTTTAATTACCCACCAAATTGGTACCAAAAATTTACATCTGCACTGGACAAAATATTTAGACCTGCCTAGCTTAATTTGAAATGTCCTAAATACATGGAAGTGCTAAAAATATGAAATAAATGTCATAAGAAAGGATAACATATTACATTCCAACACATGTTGAGACATTGTTACAACATTATTTTTTATATTTAATGTTCAAATAATGGTTTGGCAGATAGAACCTTGTAATTCTAAGCGAAAAGTGTTTTTTTAGAATTAGAAGGTTCTATCTGCATTTGACCCATTACAAAAATCCCCATTTACAATTTTGAGAGGATTTTGATATTGTATATTTAGAATACATTTAGGGTCCCTGTTATTTTCATGTTTGAAAGAAACTTGTTCCCCATATACATTTTCCTATATGTAATGCAAAAACTTTGAAGCTCAATATCTCAAAACTGCTCAGAACGCAGATAGAACCTTATAATTCCAAGGGGACGATAACACATAGTCTCTCTCACACGCGCGCACACATACGAACGATCATGAGTCACTGTTGTTGTGTCATCTATGTTTAGTCTGATGTGATTCGACTGACCTTGTGACCCCGTAGTCAGTTAATCTTGGCAGACTCTTTCACCCGATGCTTTCTTAGACAGGATGACTCTAACAGGTAAAGACCGCTGACAGGTAATGCTTCAGTGAGAGACAGAAGTGCTGTCTCACGGATGAACGAGGGATGAAAAGAAATAAAGAAAAAGAGATCGTTGTGAAACAGGTGAGGTGAACCAACGCTGAGAGCACTTTTTGCGTATGCTTTTCTCACCTGTCAATCATTTCAGCTCCTGCTACTGTAGAAGACAGCGAGAGAGGAAAAGTTTGGCATTTTACATCTTTTTAAAAGAAAAGAAAACTCTGATACCTTTAAAATAATATATTAATATATATATATATATATATATATATATATATATATATATATATATATATATATATATATATATATATATATATATATATATATGTATGTATGTATGTATGTATGTATATGTATATGTATATGTATATGTTTATTTTTTATATTAAAATACTAAAGGGGTGGATTTACAACAAACTCCTTTTTTTGTTTGAATGAATAGGAAATATTGTTTATTAACCTCGTATTAATGATTGCGTACAGGCAATGTCTTTATTTGGTATCTGAGAAATGACTGAGGGTCTGTCTGTGCCAATTGTTTTTTTGTGTGTGTTTAAAGCACCATTTACAGCACCATCTTCTGTTTATATCACTAAAGTTTGCTGTGCGTGAATTTATTGTTCTGTCCAGTGATGTGGTGCGTCTCAACCTTGAAAGGAAAGGATATCGCTATGTTTCAATGGTTTGTTCGCAGGGGTTGTTTAGGAATGTGACCATGCCAAAGGAACAGTCAACCACATGAGAAGTGCCCTTTTGGGATTTATGACTCTCCTCTGACCCTTATGATAGTTGCTTACGAATGAGAACTTAATATGTCAGATATATTCTTTAGATAACCACATTTGCATAAAGAACTGAACATCATGTTTTCGGACATTGCTAGATCTGTACTGTTAACCTATCACAACATGTAAAAATTATGTCAACTGATCTTCCATATGCCTGTGTAAACATTTTTTTTTTCTGTGTCCTAAGTTGGTTTGAGGCTGGATACTCTTACTCATTTTCTATGGACATTGGAGGTGTGGAGAACTTTATCTTTAGTAAACTTCAGTCAACTAATTAAACTACAAATTTGACTTCTGGTCTTCATTGAACATAATTGGTCTCTTTTTATGGGTTCAAACTTTTTCAGTAACTTTATTTTTTCCAAAGAAATTTTAAGTAGGGTTGCATTAAATGGGTCAACAGTGGCAGTACAGACGTTTACAATGTTACAAAAGATAAAATAAATGCTGTATTCTTTTACACTTTCTATTAATCAAATAATACTGGAAAATGGATCACAACATTGCAGCACAAGATTGATAATTGTAAGAAATTTTTCTTGAGCAGCAAATCTAGCCTGACAAGCCAGACCCACATCAAGATGTTTGATCTGGAAACTCACCATTGACAGGGCTCAATCCGAGGGGCGGGATAAACGGTTGTCTTTCAAATTCCCTCTGCACGCAATTGGATAGCGCTACAACCAACCGAGGCGGAGCTAACGTTAGTTGACAGATTAAACTCCGAATACATCTTCCTTTCTTATGAATGACTTAAGTGCCGTTCTTTGTTCTTCCCTCAAAGAAAATCTTAACTCCAAGTCTTCCAGAGTAGCGGCCAAAACCGATTTGAAAGACGCTGGTCGTCAGCTTCTTTGTTTACCTGTAGCATGCAGAATCTCCGCAACTCCGCGCCGTAATTATGTTAAGCCCGCCCACTGACTCTACACACGCTGTGATTGGCCTGACCAAAGTTTGGTTTTTCCAGCTCTGAGGTCTACCAACAGTTGCTAGACTACACTCGCGGCAAAATACATTTTCTGCCGCTAGGGTGCGTCTAGATTTCTAGGCTACAGCAAATCATCATATTAAAATGATTTCTGAAGGATCATGAGACACTGAAGACTGGACACTTTTAAAGGGGTGATGAATTGAGAAATCAACTTTCCATTGAGCCTTTGATATATTAAAGTTCATCGTGATATAAGAATATCCTGTAAGTTTCAGAGCTGAAAACGTCCTTGTTAGTCAAAGAAAAGCTTTTATAGACACCAGACCCAGAAAACGAGAGATCTCAGAATATGTCGACTGACGTTATAGAATGCAGAAGCACCGCCTCAAGCCCGCCCACCGACTCGTGGAGCTAAACGGGTCACGCTACCGAGCAATAAACATGCCGGTTCCAGCTCACGTGTGTAAGACATTGCGCGTTTGTTTGCTTCATTTCACCGCAGAATCGTTTGTAAACAAGATACAGGTTGAGACTGGATTTGCAGACATATTGAGATTAAAACACAATGCTGTGCCTTCTATATTGGATCCGACAGGAACTGTGCAACACACTTATGTGAGTAAAACATGTTTTTTTTTATATGTTAGTATTGCATTGTTACAGATCGTTTGATATCTATTGATTACATACCTTAGCACGCTGTCACAGGCTGGAGAAGGTGTTATTGGTTCATTCGTGATCAGACTCAGACTTGTAACGCCAGTGCTCGCAAAGCCTGGCGTCCCGGGGCTATGTGTTTTTCAGACTGGCTATCACCGTCCTGCCGACAGGGTGTGCGTGCGTGCGTGTGTGTGTGTGTGTGTGTGTGTGTGTGTGTGTACGGTTCGGGGTTATATTCACTGATGATCAGGCCGGCCAAGTAATACAGAAATAACATTCCAATCAATCGCGGGTGGATGAGAGATGAATCATTGTATTTGTTTGATACAGATATTTTTCGAGCCCTGTGAGCGTTTCTCCAGACGCTTTCAAAACAATTTCCACATGTACTGAGGGGAGCTGAAGCTCATTTAAATATGCAAATTTTATCCAATCCTAGCTGTGGACATTTACTTCCAAGTCTTCAGTGCGGCACGCCCATCAAAACCAAGCGTTTTTCTGAGAGCCCATCAAAACCAAGGCAGAAAATAGCCTATTACTTATTCATTATGATGTTTTTGAATGTAAAAACCACACGAACGTCATTAGTTGACCTCAGACAACAGTATACGATTTTTTAAAAAGCCAATTCATGACCCCTTTTAATATGTATCAAAATAGAAAGCAGTTATTTTAAATTTTAATATTTCAGAATATTACTGTAATATTGTTTTTACTGTGGTTTTCATCAAGCAAATGCAGCCTTGGTGAGCATAAGAGACTTCTTTTAAAAACATGAAAAGTATATAGTAGTGTATATTTAAAAATGTTTATATATTATTATATTTAAAAAACGTCTTTGAAAAGCAAATTGTCCTGCTGTTTCTGATTCTGGCTTAACCATCAGTGTTTGTAAAATGTACTGCAGCATAAATAAAGAATAGATTTGACCTCTGACATGAAGGGAATGAATGTATATTGATTTGTTTAAGCACTGGCTAAGAGCTTGTCTATGGGATTGGTAGTAAAGCTTGATTCCTTTATTTCAAGATAAGAGTGGTTGTATTTCTATTGAGGATGCTCAGGGATCTTTTAAGAGGCAGAATCACTTTGTAACCCTAATGTGGTTTTATGTTACGTTATGAACATACAATACACAAGAATAAGCAAGAGTTTGTTGTTAGTTGCCAACAGCACAGCAGCTCCAGACAAACAATGACACTCAAAACCAGTGTTACTCACGTATGGAGCGGAATAAAAGCAACCTCTGTTTTCAGGCCTTCCCGCTCGGCTTTCTCCAGCGCTGGAAAGCTTTTCTAATATTAACGTGGGTCCTAAAGCTCTTTCCTGATCATAACCTTTAATTTTCCAGTGATATTCTTATGAGCTATTTCTTATGAGATATTCTTATGAGTCTTTCTTCAAATCTCCCTCTTGCCTGTTCACTCTCCTCTACGGTCATACGCCCCTAATGCGGATTGGCTACATGTTTGTCGTTCTGTCGGTCCAACTTTCAAACAGCGTTTTTCAAATATCGCTTACCCCACCTTAAAAAAAAAGAAAATTCACTCATTAATATTCTGTCAATTTATTATGAGATGTGTAGAAAATGGTTGTTTATTTCTCTCGTTTCTGATGCATAACTAGGGAAATCTAATTACATTTAAAAAAACTAAATCTGACCCCAAACTTTTGAACGGTAGCATATAGTGTTACATTACTGTGCATACCTCCTAATTGACTATCTTAAACGTATCTTGTGTCATTTATAGTTTGAAGTCACACCTCTCTGTGTTGTTTGTTTCCAGACTCAGCTGCTGTTGGTTGTGGTGGAGGATGAAAACACAGCACAGGAGAACAGAAGAGAGATGGCAGACATCTTGCTGAACGCCCTGACGGACAGACAGCAGCACAGACAGACATGGAAGGACAGGTGTGTGCCCATGTGCTAAACTCTTGTGTTTAATGCCACATCTTAGTGAATTGTATAGAAGAAAGGACTTTTTTTGTTCAGCAGGAGGACAATCCTTCAGACCTAGAGAGTTCACACAAACACACGCATACACGTGCTGATAGCCCATTGACTTCCTTCCTCTGAGATAAGGGCGACTGAGAGACATAACCCATTTGTTCCGATAAGAGAGAGAACCAGCCTTACACACACGGATATGCATACCAACACAGCACACACACGCCATTTTTCTCTTTCTTTTTTATTTCCCAACAGACTACTTTGTGTGTGGTAATCTGTCTTCATTCAGATCAGACTATTAGTTGGTAAGGCCTGAAACAACTGAATTTCCCTGTTGAAGTTGAAGTTGGGTCTTAACCTTTACAACATTAAGGGCTCCTCCCTGTCCTCTTGTTTCTGTAAAGTGGCCCCTTTAAGGGGGTCGTCCCCTATCTCTGACCCCAGAGTGATGGCCAGGCCTGCTGGTACCTGTAAACAGTGTTGATGTTGTGCTGAAACTGCATTCTTAAATCATACGATGAAAACTACAGACCAGGCCGTGGTTCATTTGTCAGATAGCGTCAAGGACATAAGCACACACACACTTTTAGCCATGTATGGTACCGTATAGTCATTTAGCATGTTTATTTTACAACATGATTTTTTTTAATTAATTAGGTTTTATTGTTCCACTTTTTTAATATATTTTTATAAAAAATTGCTAAAATATGAATGCTGTCATATGACAGTGATTATTGTGTTGATGTAAATAGCATTTACAGTATGTATAAATAGCACAATTATGAATTGCAGTATGATATATTCTTCGTTACCAATAATGACAATTATTTGTTTGTTTTCTTTTTTAATATACACCACCATTCAAAAGTGGGGTCAGTACGATTTTTGTTTTCTTTTTTTCCTGCAAAGAAATCAATACTTTTATTCAGCAAGGACGCATTACTGTGATAGTGACAGTGAAGACATTCATAATGTTACAAAAGATTTCTATTTCGTATAAATGCTGTCCTTTTGAATTTTCTATTCATCAAAGAATCCTAAAAAATGTTTCCCAGATTCGACTGTTTTCAACTTTAATAAATGTTATAAGCAAATGTGTATTACAGTGGTTTCTCAAGGATCATTTGACACTGAAGTAATGTCGTTGTGCATCACCGGAATATATGAAATTTTAAGGTATAGTACAATACTATAACGATTTAAAATAAATGTTTTCTATTTCACAATATTACTGTTTTACTGTATTTTTGATCAAATATAAATACAGCCTTGCTGAGCATAAGAGACTTCCACAAATCTCACAGACCCAGAACTTTTGAATGGTAGTGTATTTTTAAATCTCTACTTATTATTGCTCTTTTTTTGTATTTCGAGAAATAGAAAAGGGGAGAAATTGAGTGTTACAGACACACTAACCTGCACAATTTACACATTTGCACACTGTGTCACAGGCACGGAAGTTTATTTCATCGGCCAGAGCAGCGTGATTAGATAAAGCTACCTTCACTCCTCTGTGTGCACACACTGCAATGTGTTTGAACTCATCCCTTTCCACTATCACTTCCTGCCCCCCTTCTGGAGCGAGATAACGTCACTCTTCGAAACATCAGGCACAGGTCTGTAAAGTAGCTGTCAACAAATCGCATTTAGGGAGGGAAGGCAGATAGCTTGGGCTAAGGTTAAGACGCCGTTAAGACAAAAATGAGCTCATAGCTGATAATATCTCCTCCGACATGAGCTGATAAAGTGAACGTTGTACGCCGTGCTCTGCTCACCTGAATGCAGTGATGTATTTATACTATTATCATGACAGACTGTTATAACAACTATCATGACTCACAGCGCCGAACACAAACATTAATTTCTGACCAGTCTTCTTGAAAAGAAACTTCTCGGAGCAGCGTGCTAAATCATGTTGCTTATTTTGTCGTGAAAGGCTGCAATTGTTTTATTAATTTAGTATGCAGCAGGCCCGCTCCTCACATTATGCCATTCTTTTGTCTCTGCGTCTGTGTTTTGAGTGGTAAAAACCAAATGATGGATGGTTGGCGCTACAGGCTCATAAACATAAGCACAGCGGGCTGATTGATTAAGGCTTTTATTGTCTTACAGACATTTGCTTTCTTAAACAGTAGTTTGATTGTTGCAGACGGTGGGGCCTCTGGACCTGCTTTCAGCTATCTGAAGTTACCCTGAGGGACAGAGATGCTAAATGTGACTGTAGGCTCCTCCTGTTGACTTATGGGTACTCAGGCTTATTAACTTACCTAATGAACTCATGCAGGTCACCTCCAAACATTTGGCTCTTGCAATGCTGACCAAATACAGTGGATACTCTTCATGTTCATTAACACATTTAAATTTATTCATTTTGGCAGATGCTTTTATCCAAAGCAACTTACAGGGCGTTTAAGGAATCTTGACTTGTTTTAGAAGTGTTTGTCTTTTTTTTTTTTTTTTAGAAAATGACAGAGACACTCTGGTCACCCAATTTAATATCCTATGATTTTTTTTACTGGATGACCCTTGGAGTCTCTTGTTTCCTTTACTGTGGTAATGTTTGGAAAGAAGACATCTTTTTTATTATCTGTTGAAATGACACACACCATTTTGAATGTAAAATTTGGTAAATAAACATTTATATGTAACATTAGTTGATATCTTATGATGCCCTTTTTTTCCCTGATGTATGAGGCATTTATATTTATTGATTAATATTTTGTAAATTAAATAGGGCCATTAACATAGTACCTCATGCAACCGCTATTTGTTTGTGCAGGTACATGTGATTGAATCTATATTTCTACTGCAGTGGTTCTCAACCTTTTTGTCTCAAAGTCCCAATTTTCCTAGCCTGACTAGCCAGACTCACATCAAGATGTTGGGTCTGGGAACTCACCATTGGCAGGGCTCAATCCGAGGGGCGGGATAAACGGTTGTCTTTCAAATTCCCTCTGCACGCAACAGGATAGCGCTACAACCAACCAGAGCAACGAAGAAGGTGAAGCGGAGCTAGTTGATAGATTAAACTTTCGCCGTATCCGGTTGGCAAAACTCCGAACACATCTTCCTTTCTTAAGAATGACTTCAGTGCCGTTCTTTTCTCAAAGAAAAGCTTAACTCCAAGTCCAGAGTCGTGGCCAAAGCCGATTCGAAAGACTGCTGTTCGCCAGCTTCTTTGTTCACAAGTAGCACACGGAACCGCCACAACTCTGCGTCATTATGCTAAGCCCGCCCACCGACTCTATACACGATGTGATTGGCCTGACCAGAGTTTGTTTTTCCCAGCTCACAAGTCAACGGAGAGTTGCTAGACTACCCTGGCTGCAAATTAGATTTGCTGCCGCTAGGGTGCGTCTACATTTCCAGGCTACCATTCTCCAACACAATATTCAAAAGCTCCCCCATATAGGCCCATTATTTTTGGTATTTTTGCTGTAATTATAACAACAGAAACTGGGAGTGTCAATATATTAACCACAATGGTAAACATTCATAAATTCGATAATTCGATTCAAAATCAAACACAATTTGAAATGATCCACAGTTCATTTTGTGTTAATAGAAATTTGAATAACTGTATGTTCTTAAAAGGGGGTCTAATGCTATTTCATGCATTCTGACTTATTTACACTGTTAGAGAGTTGGATTCTTATGCTAAACATGGCCAAAATAAAAAAAAAAAAGGTTAAGGAAACTGAATGCAGTTTGATTTCCGAAGCAGCAATGGAGTTCTGCAAGTGTGTTTGTTTGTTCGTTCCCTGTCCTGAGTCGAAACCTCTGATGGTGAGTGAAACTGCATCAAATATCTTGGTTTTGTTTGCAATCGGCGCGTAAGTGCATGTAATGCAAACAACACAAACGTATAATGAATCGAAATTTATCCAGGGATAATGCCATGATGTATTTCGTGTGTGTGTGTGTGTGCTCGTGAATCTTTAGCTCCGCCTACTGCACGCCTGCACGAGCTCGGTATAAATATGATAAAACTAAAGACTCTTCAGAGATATGAAGGATGCAATACTACTCTATAGGTACTCAAGATTAACATGAGATTGAGAATTGAAATAAACAATTATTGAGGAGAGAAAATATTTTTTTATATTTTTATTTTATATTGTATAAGTAATACTATAATTTCAGCTTACATCTTTATTTTATGTTTTTTTGGCATTTAGATTTAGATTGTTTGATTATTTTAGTTTATCAGTAAAAATGTCGGTCACTTTACAAACTACTACTTTGTATTAACATTCAAATTAATCATTTGATATAATGCACTTATTGTGTACATACATGTTTTTACGTTGTACTTATATTTAAGTAATACCTGAATGTGATTAATTTTTGTAATTACACCTATAATTACTATTCCCTTACCTCGTAAACCTACCCATACCACTGAACTTGTCCCTAACCGGATATCCCACCTTAATAGCAGCACATAGCAGTTTTACAATACAACATAACCACAATAAGTACATCATACTTATGTTGTGATGGACGTACATAATAGTTAAAGAAACCCAATATAAAACGTGACCATAATTTCTTAATTTTAGTCATTCTGAGACCCCCTGCTCAAGCTCTGCTATAATGAAGGTGTAAGTGCAATGCATCAATGCATGTTAATGCCAGTTGTAAAGGAGACCATATATGCATATCCATCTGTGCATTTGGAATATTCTAAAATGATTTGCTCTTAAAAATGTTGGATCTTCCATGGGTCAAAATCAAACACTAACAGAAGGAAGACCTCTTAGAGATTCATTTGCATTGGCAGACGAAAGGGGTCGACCTTGTGGTTTTGTTTCATCCATATGCAAGCCGCGGTGTTGTGGGTCAAAACCATTGATCTCGCACCCATTATGCCTGCAGAGACACGCTGCAATGCGAGTTTACGTAAAAAGTACACACGTGAACACACGCTTGGATAGAACCGACCTTGCTCAGGTAGATCGTACAACTCCTGTCACATCTACATCCCTCCGTTGACCTCTGCAGGGGTCACAGTCCATTCCTGCGGTGGGCAGATTGCGTGTTTGGGAGGTGATGAAGGGGGCAGTGCCGGGAACAGCTGTGTGGTTTGTAGTGACCGTGCTAACTGCTGTAGGCTTTGTAAGGTCATTATATGATAATGAAAATGATTACTGAATTACATGGGGGTTTGGGAGAGGGGAGGGGAGTGAACGGGCCTGAGTTTGATAAATGATCTCTGAAAATGCCCATCTGTCTCAACCCCCCCACCCCCTTGTCTTTTTGGCCTCGCTCTCCCTCATATTTTCCTTTTCATCTCCATCTCTGTGTTTTTGCTTATTCTGTCTTTTGTTTTCTTGCAGTATCACACAATTTCAGAAAATGGTCGAGTTAAAAATGGAGCAATAAGAGAGGTGTATGTGGGATGAGATTAAGTGTGCATTTGTTTGCACATGTAGTGTTGAACTCTCAGTAAAACCACAGGACAGAGAGCGAGAGAGAAGCCACCGTTCATACTGTACTTCAGATAGTGGAAAAATGAACTCGCCCTCCTCCAGATACACAAGATGTCTATCAGGTTTAAGTGGACAGGGCAGATTTAGGGCATCATTTACTAAAGCATGTAGGTCATCCAAAACCAGTTTTTCATAGACGAAAAGAGCAGGAGATCATGTACTTGGATGGATGAGTGACTCTATTAAAGGCTCGAGTTATCAATCATTTAGTTTAAATCGGAAAAGATTTATGAACTTCTAAAGACTAGTTAATCTGCTTTCTGGTTTTATTTCCTTGTGTTACTTTGGAATTTATGCAATGTATAACTATTTGTTTTACTGCATAAATATACTATTGCTCTTTAAGTTGTGATCTTTCACTATACATTAATTGGTAAGATTTTGTAAATGTTTTTGGAAAAGTCTCTTATGCTGCACCAAGGCTTTTGATGAAAAAACTGTGTAAACAGAAATTGTGTGAATTATTACAATAAAAAAACTCTTTTCTATGTTAATATATTTTCAAAATGTAATTTATTCCTGCAATGCAAAGCTGAATTTTCTGCATTATTACTCCAGTCTTTAGTGTCACGTGATCCTTCAGAAATCTTTCTAATATGATGATTTGCTGTTCAAGAAACATTTCTTATCAATATCAGTGTTGAAAACATATGTGCTGCTTAAAATTAATGTAGAAAAATATAATATTTATAAAAACAAATCTGAATTCTCAGGCTGTAAAAGTATTATTACGTATGCATTAAAGGGTAGTTCACCCCAAAATTAAAATTACCCCATGATTTACTCACCCTCAAGCCATCCTAGGTGTATATGACATTCTTCTTTCAGACGAATACAATCTGAGTAAAAAAAAAATGTCCTGGCTCTTCCAAGCTTTATAATGGCAGTAAATGGCAGCCCAAAATTTGAAGCCCAAAAAAAGTGCATCCATCCATTACAAAAGTGCTCTGAAACTTGCAAAAAAGCGTAAGTGAGGCAGCGATGATGTCGGATGTAGCGTAAGTGTTTTGAACTGCGAGAGACGTTACACTTTCTTCAGAAGTTGAATACGGAAGGCGGTTCGCCGCAAGCTAGATATTTCACTTTATAACATGTTAAATATGGATATTTTTCTTACAAAAACCAATCGATTTGCTTCAGAAGGCCTTCATTAACCCCCTGCAGCCGTATGGATTACTTTTATAATGGATGGATGGATGCACTTTTTTGGGCTTCACATTTTGGGCTGCTATTTACTGCCATTATAATGCTTGGATTAGCCAGGACATTTTTTTATAAAACTCAGATTGTGTTCGTGTGAAAGAAGAATGTCATATACACCTAGGATGGCTTGAGGGTGAGTAAATTATGGGATCATTCTCATTTTTGGGTGGACTATCCCTTTAACTGGTGGTACTTAGATCTGTATTATAAAGTGTTAACAAAATATTAGAATTGAGTTAATCATTCATAGGTGCTTTGAATGAATGCGTACATTGTGGCAAATGTTTGTTTGCATTCGAGCGCATGAGTGTTGCATCCTGGAGGTCGCAGCTGCCCTCGTCACTCACCCTCAGTGCGTAACCTCTGACCTCAGGCTCTGAATGTCTGTATTTCTGTGAGTGTCTCAGTATCTTGAATGTGTTGTGACCTCTCGTACTTCACCTGGGTGGAAACCTTCTGAACAGAAATGCCACAGGCTGTCATCACACACTCACACACACACACACACACACACACTGGAGGGTCATGGGGTTCAGAGGGCAAGCAGAAGTTTCTCCACAGACTAGAACATCAAACACCAAACATTACACACTCAGACAAACATGATTGCTAACTAACCTCTGCTTTGGCAATACAAATGCGGCCACTGTGTTACTGCATTACGAGTAACGTGTATTACTTAATCAGATTGTTTTAGGGGAATAAAACAATTATTAACATGTTACTTTTTTTAATTAACACTATAATGCACACGTTACTTTGTTATATTTGTTATATCATACTCTTGTAATCTTATGATATAGTTTCTGCAAACAGGTGCTGCTGTCGTGCAAGGTCATATCCTCATGCAGAATTCTTTTCTCCTTCCTACACAAATCCATTCCATTGTTTTTATTCTTAATCATAAAACTATAATAATTATTTAATTTGTATTTGTTTTATATTTATGTGAAATTATGAGTGTTATTTTAGTATGTTATACATTGTAGTATTTATTAATATTTAGAGTTGACATTTTTTTTTATATTTTCAGTTTTAATTTTAATTTTACGTACGTTTTAGAAATGTATGTGCTTTTGTCATTTTTATTATTTTTTTTCTGTTTAGTTTTAGTTCTTGAAATATTTTTTATCTAAAATATATTTTATATTATTGCAGCTTTATTGCAATTACCAAATGCTATATATAGACAGACAGACAGACAGACAGACGGATGGACGGATGGACGGATGGATGGATGGATGGATGGATAGATAGATAGATAGAATATAACAGTAACAATAAGTTAACAACACTGCAATTTACATACAATTTACATTTCACATTTATATTTGAGAAGCTACAAATTAAATATTTCCCTTCCTTTGTAATATTTTAGCTTCCGTTTAGCAAGTTAAATTATAGCTTAGCTAGACAACAATAACACTGTTTTCATTCAGGCATTTAGGAAAGATACAATGCATCAAATCTTGCATGCCACCACAACATGACACAACTCAACATTACTAATATTACAATATTACATAAAAAAAGTTGTGCAAGCAGAAAACCATAAACAAAAGTAACTAACAGTTTTAGGAGTCAACACAATATTCTTTTAAAAGTAGTATTCCAGAGCACTGAATGTACCAGACATTGCATATTAACACATTCACAGTTGGTTCTCTCCATCTTTATTCCTCAGTCTCACTTTCATAGGCACACAAATTCACTCCACCGGTTGTCGTCTCATGAGGAACGGGGTGTCTCCATAGCTGTCAATCGTGCAGCGTATCTTTTGTCCCAGCAGTGACTGTGTCCCTCCCACCAGGGTCTGACAGGGGACAAACAATAGAGCTGCTGTCCCCGAGTGGAGGGAAAAAGACCGTTAACGTCTATCTTCAATGAGAACGGACAGGCTCACCCTGCACATGACAGCTCTGATGCTGGGGAGACCTTTACAGTTTGTAAGGATGGAGATATCATGCACACACACGGCTACGCTTGAGGGTTTGATGCCGGTTGCTCTTGCAGACTCACCTGTTTAATTAACAGAACCGTGTTTGTGTGTGTGTGTGTGTGTGTGTGTTTATCTGCCAGTAAGACAGGTTAATGAAAAAGCCATAGCAATACATGGGTAACACATGCTTACCCACACACGCAACCGTAATGAGCCGAGTGATGGTGCATTGTGGTGTTTCTTAGGGCCTGTGATTGGTGTTTTAGCATTGCTTTCTACAGCGTTGTACGTGTTTAACCGAAGGCTCTGGTGCTCACGGGCAAACACCTGGACTTGCTCTAAGTAAACACACACACACACATATTTTCCTACTGGTGAATTCGCTCACAGCGCTTGGAGAGGTAACAAATTTATTTGTGTGCGTCTGGGTGTGTTTCTTTCATCATCGGCAGGGCTGTAATTAGTGTGAAACTGATGGTTGGGCTTAAAAGCTGTCATCTAATTTGTCTGTCTTTATCGAAACAAACATGTGTGGTCCCTCCCTTGCGACGTGCATGCGATGTGTGATTACTAGTTGAACGAGCGACTGAGAGTTTGATCGTAAATTACTCAGATATGCCTAAACCGCTGTTTAGCAATCATAAAGCTATGCGTGACATACCCACCACGGCTGCCGTCCCCCTTGTATGCCCGTTCTCGTATGCCTGCGGTTGTCAGGATTGAAGAGTACATGCAGCGACCCACTCGGTGAACCGCTTGAATTTGGGGGGACGCCAGTACACACTGGAATGTCGTTCTTATTATATTTGTTTGTGGGAAGGAAAAGTAAGTCCTATTTGTTTCTTTGCTCATATGTTTGTGGTGAACAAATGCAAACAAGTACAAGGGATTACACCCAAATGTACACATGCACACTGGTGAACACATGTGGCATCCTAATAGCTGGGAGGATAAGGCCTGTTTCTCAGCACATGGAAGGCTTCATTATGTGACCAAACTCTAAACAACAGTATACCAGAGGACATGATTCAGCAAGTTGCCTCCCCGTGTAAAACTAACATTTCTCGGATGCATCCAAATGAGAGGGGTGAACGCCATTAAAAAAGAGAAATTGCTTTTCGTTTTAATTGCTCTCTTGGCTTAATAAAAACAGCATCGCATAATTATGCTTTTTGCAGCGATGTTAAACGGTTTGCCGTGCTTGATGCAATTACGAGCACCGCAGAAATTCGGGGCCCCAGCAAACAGTTGTGCACTCTGCTATTAAGCATTGATTTTATATGGAAAGAGAGACGGAGAAAAGCGTGAGGCTAACCAGAGCGGCGCTACATTACTGCATTGTAGAAAAAGCCAAAAACAGCCCAAACTGAAGCGAGCGAATGGAGCGAGGATATGCGAGCAAGAATGTGGGAGCTATGCTGGGTGGGAATGCACTTTTAATGGCTATTGACTTTGACACATTCAAATCACTCAATCACTCTTCATGGTGACAACTGCTAAACTGCTAAAAATGATTAGAATGATTACCCAGTAAGTGGATTTCCTATTTTAGAATAGGCCTAATAATAGGCTTAAAGGTAAGAGTTCACCCAAAAAAAAGAAAATTCTTTCATTATTTACTCACACTCGTGTCATTTTAAATCCATACTAGTTTCTTTATTTCATAGATCGAAAACAGCGACGTTTGGCAGTATGTTCTTGCAGTGTTATTTTTTTTTTGCTATACAATGGTTGACAGGGGTTGACAAGCTCCATAGATTACAAAAAAAAAAAATGTATATGACTTTTATGCCATTTTTGAGGTCTTCATAGTCATAAAAAACGAAAATAAATTCTTCAAGAATGCTTTAAATTCAAAATCAACCAGTAAAGACATTTATAATTTTATATGTAATTATTTATCAATAAATGCTCTTCTTTTGAACTTTCTAGGCCAGGGGTTTTCAAACTTTATGATGCCACGGACCCCCAAATATGATAAACCTTAATGAGGGACCCCCTTCCTAAAATCCATTTATATATTTATGTATGAAAAAAACATTTAAACCGTTAGATTAAGTGTGTAGTACCTTAGTAAGTGTGACATTATAAGTACAACATATTGTTTCCAAACTTAAATTGGCTATACAGGGAGTGCAGAATTATTAGGCACGTTGATTTTCTGATCATATTTTTTTTCCAGGCACATTTGACCAATTCCAAACCACAGTAATCCTAATAACTACTATTGATTTAGTATTTAATAATGTATAAGTGATATATAATTGTTCATGAAGGCTGGAAATGAAAATCACCTTATATTCAGGTGTGCAGAATTATTAGGCATGTTTTCTTTTACAGATAAATTGAGCCAAAAAAGAGATTTAACTCAGACTGAAAAGTCAAAAAGTATTAAATGCCCATGAGAAGGATGCAATACTAATGCAATACTAGACATTGCAGTTAAGGCGTGACCATTGGACAGTGAAATGCTCGTTGGGTCAGCAGGGTCAGACAAAAACAGGTGGTGAAGAAAAGACACCTGTTAACTGCAAAAGAATTAAGAATTAAGGTGAAGAATTAAGGGTGAAACCATCAGGAACCCTTTAGTCTCCAGCGCCACCATTTTCCAAAGCTGCAACCTACCTGGAGTCTCCAGAAGTGCAAGGTGTCAGGATCTCAGAGACTTCAGTTAGGTAAAGAATCCTAAAAAATGACCCCCACTAGATAAGAATCACAAGCTGAAGTGTTTTAAAATACATGAAGAAGGTTTTTTTATAGGCTTTATGGACAGATAGGTTGAGAGTGACTCTTGAAGGACCAGCATCACATCCTCTAGTACCACTGTTTGAAGAATTCATCTTTCAGAATCTGGCAGTACGTTTTGGGAGTTCATTTTTAGTCCATCTCTGCAAAACGGACTTCAGGATGGACTAAAATGAACTCCCAAAACGTACTGCCAGATTCTGGAAGATGAATTCTTCAAACAGTGGTACTAGAGGATGTGGTGCTGGTCCTTCAAGAGTCATTCTCAACCTATAAAACCTATAAAGCCTATAAAAAAGCAGGCTTTGTGTATTTTACAACACTTCAGCTTATGATTCTTATTTAGTGGGGGTCATTTTTTAGGATTCTTTACCTAACTGAAGTCTCTGAGATCCTGACACCTTGCACTTCTGGAGACTCCAGGTAGGTTGCAGCTCTGGAAAATGGTGGCGCTGGAGTCTAAAGGGTTCCTGATGGTTTCACCCTTAATTCTTCACCTTAATTCTTCATTCTTTTGCGGTCAATAGGTGTCTTTTCTTCACCACATGTTTTTGTCTGACCCTGCTGACCCAACGAGCATTTCACTGTCCAATGGTCACGCCTTAACTGCAATGTCTAGTATTACATTAGTATTGCATCCTTCTCATGGGCATTTAATACTTTTTGACTTTTCAGTCTGAGTTAAATCTCTTTTTTGGCTCAATTTATCTGTAAAAGAAAACATGCCTAATAATTCTGCACACCTGAATATAAGGTGTTTTTCATTTCCAGCCTTCATGAACAATTATATATCACTTATACATTATTAAATACTAAATCAATAGTAGTTATTAGGATTACTGTGGTTTGGAATTGGTCAAATGTGCCTGGAAAAAAAATATGATCAGAAAATCAACGTGCCTAATAATTCTGCACTCCCTGTACTTAATGTTGGATGTATAAACCTGAAGAACATTTCCAATTAAAAATGATTTGAATAAGCAACTTTCACAATAAATGTATGTAAGCAGCTCACGTACTGGGTTAAGAATACTGCCTTACAACCCGAATGAGCAAGATAAATGGGACTAAATGGGAAAAACTCCACTAGAAAGATACAAAACAAACATATACAATTCTGGAAAGTATGTATATGGCAAGAATGGAGAGAAACGTTTAGAAATGAAACCGTTAGAATGTTCGGTAGACTTTATCCATTTTTGCTTTGACTTTTTATTCCCTGAAATTTTCTGGGGACCCCTTAGAACCTTCTGGAGGTTTTGAAAACCCCTGTTCTTGGCTATTCATCAAATAATCCTGAATGTGTCAGAGTTTCCAAAAAATATAAAGCAGCTGTTTTCAACATTGATAATAAGAAATGTTTCTTGAATACCAAATCATCTTATTAGAATGATTTCTGAAGGATCATGTGACACTGAACACTGGAGTATTGATGCTGAAAATTCAGCTTTGTTTCACAGGAATAAATTAAATTTTTAAATGTTTTATAATATCAAATTTAAAAATATATAAAAAAACATAATAATATTTCACATTGTAACTCCCTTTATTTTTTTATTATCGCTAGGATATTTTTACCCTGCTGTAGCTCGTACATTTTTATTTTATTTTTATTTTTTGGGGCAAAAATGTGCATATGCACACGTTATTAAAGACAATTTTTTAATATGCTTTTATGTTGCTTTTTGGAGCTTGACTACCCAGTCTAAGATCAGTCTAAGGGCAAGTAAATGATCCCTTTAAGATGGAGGTGATTGAATCTGACTTTCCCCGTGTAGGTGTTGTGTGACTGTTCTACAGATTGTGTGACTGTTCTCTTGCATTGGTCTAAGGTTAGATATGAATCTCTGTCTCAATTATGGTATTGTAATCTGGATCTTGGCACTGTGGGTAGTGCATGTACTCACAGTGCATAAAAACATTAGTTTATATGAATGCTAATGTGCTCCTATAAAACCATTTCTCTTTTTCTCCTACACACAAGCTTTCTCACTCTTTCGACTGTATATGGTGGCAGGGGGTATAGGCTTTATTCTGTGTGTGTATGTGTGTAATTAGTACTTCATATCTTTGACTGTACTGAAGTGACATGTACGTTAATGATAGTGTTAGCTCTCCTTAATCTCCCTCTCCACAGACACACACACTCACTCCTTTTGCCCTTGCACTGTTAATTATTTCCAACACCGCTGGAGCAGTCCGCTCCATGGCAAGCATATTGTGTCTGGCAGGCGAGTGGCGGGTTATAAATGATCCTGAAGGTGAAGATGTGACTGTGAGGAGATAGTTATGAAAATTTCATCTGTCTATGCGTTACGGCTACAGCTGCTGCTGTCAGTGGAGAAATTACTGCAGGTCAGCCCTGTCAAAGAGAGAGAGGGACATCAGAGCGGACCTGTCAGACCCCTAAACACACACTCACACACTCAACACAAGACTGTCCCCAAGCTGTCTGTGTTCATTACCGAACTTAGACAGGGATACAGCAGGCAGGTGGAGCAGACCTTTCAACCTTACCTATTGCCATCAGCTGCTGTCTCTGTGTGGCTACATCTCGCTCTGAATTACCAAATGTTGGTATGCACTTTATCGCTCTATCAAAGCAATTGATTGTGATTGTGCATGTGTTTTAAGGTGCACTGACACTTTTTAAGTCTAAATTATTAAAAATAAATTACAAATAATGAGAATCTATAGTTTTCATATTTTAACATGCTGGGATAAGCTGGGTCTGAGACAAGGGTAAAACCATAACATCATTACATGTAAAACATTAAAAAATTATTAATTGAAGTATGGTACAATGTTTACAAGAATGTGACCTTCATTTACAAAGAGAACAATCTTGAAATTAGTTTTGTTAATAATAATAATAATAATAATAATAATAATAATAATAATAATAATAATAATAATAATAATAATAATAATAATAATAATAATAATAATAACAATAACAATAATAAAAATCAACCCCCCAATATCAGGAAAATACTGGAAAAAATACACAGGTGAGATTCATCATTAATTATCCTAAAAAAATTTGAGGGTCAAAACTATTAGATCAGATTTTTTTTAAATGCACAATATAATTTCTTATTGTTTGTGGTATTTACCAACTTTAACAACCAATGTGATCTGTGTAGATGCAAAAGTTTTCGCAATTATATATAGATATTCATAGATATTCATAGCCTGGTCCTACCAGACTCTCGTACATTTAATTTGTACAGAGAGTCTGGCCACTCTCCATTGACAAGCGTTTACTTCCTTGAAGGCGGGTACTCTGTTGAAGTTTAAAACTATTGGATCTGCCATAACCAATCGCTAGCGTTTGGTCTGGACGCATGTCATCTCAAACTAGCGCACGACATCAACGTCATTGTTCTCAGCCACTCCCTCTGTTCGCTGATTGGGCCGTTTAAAATTTGATCGGAGAAAACCTAAGAATAAACCACAATCCCAGACGTAGTACTGAAGGAAAATGAAAATTGAGCGGAAGTACGAAGGAGGGCAGAGCCAGGCTAAGATATACAGGGTTTGGACAATGAAACTGAAACACTGGCCAATATAGTGTTGGAGGTTTCCACATCTGCCCACCTAGCTGCCACATTAAATGCACACATCGAACAGGGTTGCCAGGTCTATGCAACAAAAGTAGCTCGATGGCCAGTCAAAAGGAGCCCAAAAATAACACATTGTGATTTTCTCCATCGGACGGCCAAATTCTCCATTGAATTTGTAGTATAGTGTTTCGGGGACGTTGATACGCTAAAATCGTAGATACGGGATGGAAATCAACCCGCTGAATAATTTTTTTTTTACTATGCAAAAGTTTTCGCAATAGTAGACATGCCCTATTCATAGATATTCATAGCCTGTGGGAAAGACTTAAAACTAGCAACAAGACTTTAAGGCAACAACTTAAAACTAGCCCAATTCCGCGGGAAAACAACGGACACGCAACACGACCTCGACGTTCGTTGAGAGCTCCACAGAGTCAATATTTATGGTCTGGTTGCTATAGCCAAACCTTTGAGTCTACCTTCACTGTCTTTCCCACATCCATGGGAGTTACGGTGTGGAGAAGCCCAAAAAAGGCTTAGCACCTGGACTGTTGCTTGCTCAGAACGAAGCACATGGGTGGATCAGTCATGGTTTGGGCTGCATATCATGGCATTCCCTACTGTGCTTCATGGGCGCGTCACTGCCAAGGACTACCAAACCATTCTTGAGGACCATGTGCACCTAATGGTTCAAACATACTCTGAAGGGGGTGACGTGATCAGCATGATAACGCATCAATAGACACAGTTCAGCTTGATGATCATGAAAGTGAAGTTTAACCTCTACCATGGCCTGCAAAGTCACCAGATCTAAATATTTTTGAGCCACTTAAGGGGTATTTTGGAGGAGCAAGTCAGAAAACGTTTTTCTCCACCAGCGTCACATAGTGACCTGGCCACTGTTCTGCAGAGGAATGGCTCAAAATCCCCCTGGCCACTTTGAAGGCATTGTATCTGTTTTTTCCAAGAATAACCGATGCTGTATTGGCGGCAAACGGAGGCTCTTCACCATACTGATAAATTATTTTGGTTAAAAAAAAACAAGTTGTTCCATTTTTATTGTCCAACTCCTGTGTTTGTCGCCCATAATTTGCAGTATTCCACAACTGAAAGTGTCAATATTGAGGCAGTCACTGAAATAAAGTGGATAGTACTCAGCTGGTGGCACAAACAGGGCGGCTTATGAAGAACTGAAGTCTTAATCTCATGTGAGTTCACACCAGTTTAATCATATATCAAACATTCTGTTTAGCATTACTTTTTTTTAATGTACCTTTTTTAAATGTAAACGTGGCACACCATTAACTCATCACTAGTGGTTGTGTACACATTCTGATGTCCTTAAAAGGATTTTCGCAGCTTCAGTCTATCCTGAAGCATTGTAATTAATACAGGCATGGCCTGCCAGCTCCCTCTCCCTCACCACCAACTTACAGTTTCCAGAGAATTCTATTAGCCCAGTCCAGCAGCTGTTAATTACCTCTCAACATCCGTCGCTCTTAGACAAATGAAAAGCTCTGGTACAGATGTAGGATAGAGTGATACACTGCCTTTCCTCTGCCTCCTATAAAGCCACTTTCGGAAATGGGTCATCAATCCGCCGTTGATAAGTGTCTTTGGTTGGTAATGAGTGTTTTATCAGGGTGGGATTAGTGCAGATATTTTTTGTAATTAGTGTACTAGCACAGCTCTCGCTGCTTTCTCCGAGGTGTTTGTCCGTGTTTTACTCGAAGCAAATTGTGTGTGAACTTTTCTGGGGATGAAAAGAGCCGGCCCGTGAGGGAGCGCAGCTTATACAGGACTTTGAAATAAAAACAGAGAGCTAATCCACAGCCAAGTACTTTACAAAGAGATTTCAAATTAAGTGAGATACATCGGATGGCCTGGATATGGGAATGAGGCTGACAATAGACGATTAAATCAGAGCAAGCTAATAATAGTGCTGTAGCTTGAGTGTGCTTGACTAAAGCTTTTGGGTATGTGTCTGACAAGGTACTGAGTGAGTTGAATGAATAGTTATTTTCATCTTGATTACCACAAACCATTTCTCCTGTCAGTCAGTTTGTAAAAACAAAAGAAATCTATCAACTATTGACACTTTAGGGCCTTCGACTTTTAGAAAGCATATTGGAGAGTTCTTTTTTTTCTGATGGTAATGAACACTTCCACCACCATAAACAAAATGATCTATTGTATAGCATTCTGTGATGGAAATGACAGAGATATTTGTAGCCCTTTTACACTAAAATGACTCCTTTGACTTGTCTAGTCTAATTTTATAGTTTTGCGTTTTCAAATTATGCAAAATTTTTGAAAATGTGATTTAGTTGTGTCCTAAATACATACAATTTTGACACTCCCCTCCCCATAATTTGACAAAATTACATGACATGCATTCCAGTAGCTCAAACAGTAGAGCATGATGCTAGCTACATTAAGGTCATTGGTTTGATTCCCAGGGAGTGCATGAACTTATAAAATGTCTACCTTTATGGCAGTCACTTTATATAAAAGCATCTGCCCACATGTTTATTGGAGATCCACAATAGATATTGTATATGCAAATTATATTTGCCTTTTTATGTTAATATTTGTTTTGTTTCGTTTACTTCACTCCATAAGATTATTATGGTGTTAAACTATTTATATTTTCATGTGTTTTTATGAAATATATATGTTTTCATATGTTAAGATGAACAGGCATTTGAAAAGTAGCTAAAATAAATGTTTAAATTAATTTTAATAAATGTCATCCCCTTGAACATAAAAATGACCAAAGTTGAAGAAACACCCTTATTAGGTACTGCTTTTTTTCCTGGATTCTGATCACCAATTACATTGCTTTCGGTAGGGTTTGCTGTGTTTAAACAATGCTTTATGAATGACGGTATCACATCTATATCCTTTTCTGCTGTCATAGTTCAGGTACCAAGTGAAGTGAAATGATTCACTGTGCTAATAGACAGCCACACATGTAATCTGTAGACATTAACCATCACTATTTCTTTATTAAGTTCAGTTTGACTCTCTAGTTTGAGTTGGTTGCGTGTTGCAGCTATTCTTAATCGTGTGCACAGCAATGCCTCTCATGTAAGAAGTACATACTGTTTTCTGTCATTTTCTGCATCTGCTTCTGTCCTATACCTGTTTTCTTCAGCTTCACTCCATCCTGAGGCTCTCCAGCGCTAGTTTACACAGCCTCTGGTCTGCCTGTGAGTCTGCTAGCTCAGAGGTCACATTATCAACTGACTGCTGGGGGCCTTCAGCCTCAAGGTACCCACTTAACTGCCTGTGGGAAGAGGAGGATTCACTTTCAACTTTCTTCTTTCTTTCTCGTTGCTTTGAGATATCCGCTGCGAGTCATTTTTGTTTCCTCCACTCTCCTTTCTGTCGGAGGGCTGCCTTTTTTTCTCGCTCATGAAATCACAATGCGATGTATTTCGCCCGAGGTGCAACTATTCAGAATGCCGTTTGACACAGAGGAACCGAATTCCTGCTGCTCACTGCTGTTTAAACGACCCCACAAGCTCCGAGAGGCCATTGAAGCACACATATCTCTCTCTCAGGCCATAGTCGGTGGCTTATCTGACATTTATGAGGCTCTAAACTGCACTAGCAGGTCCACTAAAAGATATCTGATAAATAAACACATCAGGCTCAGTGCATTGGAAACGCTCCTTCCATCCTTATGGGTGCATTCATTTATTTATCAGACGTTCACTCTGAAAGCAAAATGATGAATTTCATTTGCTTTTGCTGAGGGAATGAGACTAGCAGATTGTAGAGGTTCTATGTTATAGAAGACTAAAAACGTCTCCGTGTTATTTGGGAGATTCTGATTACTTAATGTACTGTATGCACGGTTGTCCTTTAAATTTTCACTAGGTTGGGCTCTTGTCATGTTTGATAAAGAAGTAGCTATAGTTGTTAGAAAATAGTTTTATGATATGTATGAGCATCTGTCTGATTGAGATGTAAGAATAATGATTAAAAACTCAAATGTGGCCCACTGTATACCAACGATGTGTGCGTTGATAGTGACAGGTTATTAAAAACCAGCCATGACCACGACAAGCAACAGGACATTTTGCCGACCATTCAGTTTCAGTTTCCCTTCCCTTCACTTCCCACCACGAAATTTCATTGATCCAAAATCTCGATCCACATAACTTAACATTAAACATCAGGTATCTTCTGATTGACTGTAATTATAATACATTGCAATACAGTTTTTGGTTATGTTACAAACAAATTACTTGCGCTAGATTACGCTAGATTCTTGTCAAATCATGCCTGGTTAGGACATTTGTCTGTGTCTCTCTTTGTGTGTTTGTGTGTGTGTGTGTGTGTGTGTGTGTGTGTGTGTGTTATTGTTATTGTTGTTGTTGAATTAAATGTGTTAGACTATTTCATGAAAGTAGAAAATTATACTTAGTGGCTGCACATTAATAGTTCTATAACAGTATAGTGTTCTGCAGGGATGACCCGAAAACATTTCCCTGGTTCCCTCAATAGGATTTTTCCTTTGTCATTTGGATTATTGCAGAAATTAATCTCTGTGACCAACATAAGTGATTATTGCACATTGTTCATAATAATGTGCGCAAATGAACACAATTTCTGAAATTTTCTTAGTACAATCACCAGAGGTAAAACGCTAAATAGGCTAATTGTAAAATAAAACATGAAACCATCTTGAATTTGCCTCAACCACAGACCTTGTTTCAGGCATTTAACCAAAAACCCATTGACTCTGGGCCGATGGAAGAGGAAGTGCAAAAATGCTATACACAGGTTTTTGCTGCAGCATTGGATATGAGCTGTAAAATGAAGAATATATTTCTGCACTAGTAGCATAATCAAATGGAACTGCAAAAAACATTATTGTTTCCTTACAGTACTGTGCTAATCCTTATGTTGCTGGGCGGTGGACTTGCAGTGTACTTGTTGTTGTCAGGAGAAGGTATTTTAACATCAGGGGCATGGTATTACGAAAACCCTAAATAGTGTGCACACTCCTGTGGAATACAATGCACTTCGTATATGCTGTTTTGACTCTCCATAATAGATGAGTGCATGTACCCTTCTTCACCATTGTAATTGTTTTAGTGTACCCTTCTCTCATCACATCTGTGCTGTTCACTACCTGTCTCTGATGAGTGTAGTGTGCAGGCTGTGCAATAAAAGACTGTGGTAGCTCTAATTAGTAACATGCAGTATCTAATAATGAAGTCTAAGCGGTTCCTCATTATGCGCTCTTGGAACTTGATTAAAATGTCAAGGTTTAGTGAGGACAGATTTGGCCAGAGGGTCTTTATTTTTGTGTGTGTATGTGCTTTGTAGTAGTCAGTAAATATCTGTGCTTCAGCTTGTTTCCTGGCTTTTAATTGCTGGCACCAGCTGTAGTCGTTTCAATGAATCATTTTAACAGAAACAAAGCTACTGTTTGCCCTTCCCAGCAGCTCTGTAGTTTGATGTGGGCATTGTTTCTGTTGTATCAGCAGTTGCGGTGACTGCCCCCTACCTACAGTAGGTTAGTTAGTAGCCATTTCAATTTTTTTTTTTTTTTTTGTATTCTTTCTTCAATAGCCAGTCAGTGTCTTAAGCTGGATCTGAAACCCTAAATTATTTTCTTGTTGCACAGTCTCCAGAGGTATGTTAATGAATATTGTTAGATTTACCTGAAAAACACAAAGCACTGCTTATTTCAATATTATCTTTTTGTTGTATTTATCTATGCTTGTAATTTGTTTATTTTCTATGCAGATTCACTCCACTACAAAATCATCCCAAATTATTCTAGAATGATTAATTATTTTCAAATTGAGCTATTCAAATCATCTGGTGAAATTGTTTTTATATTGTAATATATATATAGCAGAAAAACAAAATATTTTTGTGTATTTTCCCCCAATATCGTGCAGCCAATGTGCTGGGCTTCGTACATTATTGGAATTCATTACATTTAGTGCTGTCAAATCGATTAATCGCGATTAATCACATCCAACATAAAAGTTTGTGTTTACATAATATATGTGCATGTACTGTGTTTATTATGTATATATAAATACACACTCATGCATATATTTAAGAAAAATGTGTTCTATTTATGTATAAAATATTTATATACATATATATGTATGTGTATGTATGCATGTATATGTATATATGTGTGTATTTATATATGTGTATATATGTGTGTATGTATAAATGTGTATTTATATATACAGAATAATTATACACAGTTGTATTATATTTTTATTATATTAATTATATATTATATTAATGATTATATTATATTACATTATATTATTTTATATTACACATTTTGAATTTGTTAATATTAGTTAATGTAATGTGAACTAACATAAACATTGAACAACATTAACAAAGATTATTAAATACGGTAACAAATGTTGGTCTATTGCTCATTGTAAGTTCATGTTAGTTAATACATTTATCTAATGTTAACAAATGAGACCTTATTGTAAAGTGTTATCTATATTAATTATATTATATAATATATATACATATCTTTTCTGTAGTACTTTATCAGTCAGGTTATTTCTCTTCTGTGGTTCTTTGTTCCTTTCTCTTTTCAGGCCTAAATTACTGCAGGTTTGTATATGGTTAATCGGTACATGAAGGAGTGTTTCTATTGCATTGTAATCAGGGCAGATTTAAATTGCAGGCAGCTGAGGCTGATGTGAGGGGGGTCTCTGTGCTTTTATAAGACACTTAGAGTATGTGCATCAGACTCAGTGCTGTAGATCCGTGTGCTAAATGGCATTTATTCAGCCGGTTAGTCTGGGAAAACATATGGTGCCATTTGGAGCATCAGACTGTGGCATGCTGTTCCTCCTTAATTAGAGCAGGCCAGCTAGTGAGTGCCACACTTAGCACTCTGTCAATTTCTCATGCACCATGCAGACTCATAGAGGTCACACACTATTACACTAACTTCCCTGACTTACACCACACACTGAATGGACGGGGAACTATGATTGTTGTGTCCGTGTAGGTGTTTGAGTGCATCATTAGGAGGAAGGTTCGGTTTCTGCCGTATGTTGGTGATTGGCCAGTCATCTGGGAGATACTTACAGAGAGAGCAGGTTGGCAGCACTGCAGGTTGTCTCTGTTAGGAGTCACTGCTGGGATTTCACTCTACTGAAGTCATTCAACTTAAAGACAGACACTATAGATAAATGCACTTCTCATTCTTTTATAAACAATGAGCCGTCCCACTCTCCTCTCTCTCTCTTTCATCGCTCTTCTCAGATTATTTACCTCACCCGCTTTAGAATAAAGACCATATGGCTGTCATATTTCATTTAAACATTTTGCCATCAGTATGCTGATCAAAAATCAGCTGGCCAACAATGAAAATGATGTAAACGGTAACAAATCTCTGTTGGGGTCTCTTGGGTGCTTTCATACTAGAGCTTTTGGAGTGAACCAGAGTCCGTTTGTCACTATAGTTTAGTTTGTTTGGTTGGTGTTAAAGTGTTCATCTTAACTTGAAGAGGTGGTCTTGAGTTTGTTTTGTATGAGCTGTGGTATTATTCACTGTTGGTCCGAACATGAGCCGTCCACAAGGGCCAAATTGTGATGGCTAGATGACTGGGTCAGAGCATCTCCAAAACTGCAGCTCTTCTCAGGTGTCCCTGGTCTGCAGTGGTCAGTATCTATCAAAAGTGGTCCAAGGAAGGAACCGTGGTGAACCGGGGACAGGGTCATAGGCGGCCAAGGCTCGTTGATGCACGTGGGGAGCGAAGGCTGGCCCGTGTGGTCCGATCAAACAGACGAGCTACTGTAGCTCAAAATGCTCAAGAAGTTAATGCTGGTTCTAATAGAAAGGTGTCAGAATACACAGTGCATCACAGTTTGTAGCATATGGGGCTGCATAGCCACAAACCAGTCACAGTGCCCATGCTGACCCCTGTCCACCGCCGAACTGGACCGCAGATATCTATGAATCTGGCATCTTTTGTTACCAAGTTACAGTAGTAAACATCTGCCGCTACTCACGCAAACGTACAGCAGTTCAAAAGTACAATGTGAAAAGCGGTAAATCAATTTTAGGTTTGAATCAAACAGTCAAACCAAATGTGAAAACAGCCTTAAATTACAGATGAAAAACTTTTTTCTGTATCTTGTTATTTCTAATAATGCTCCAAACATCACCAAGAACCCTCAAAACCTGCCTCATATTTTGTAATCTTTCTCTCTCTTTTTGACTCTTTACGCCCAAATTGCCCAAATAAGAGTGTGAAAAAGCTAGCAGTCAAATTAGCATATGCTGCATTTATATTTCAGCAGCATTTAAAACGCATATCTTCAGTCGTGAATTATGCATACTGTACAGAGAGTTTCTTGTCTCAGAGCCACCTGGGAACCTAGTCTGGTTTATTTATATATTTGCTTTTTGAAAAAAATTAAATTAATTATTTAATCAGTTATTTTCTTTTCATATGGTGTTGTTATTATTGTTAATATTGTTTTTCTTAAATGTAAAGCCGTGAAGTAGTATGCCTTTAAATAAAGTAATGTATAGGATGATCTTAGTAGGGTCTCAAAACTCTCAAAACTCAAAAATCGGCTCCAGTTTTTGGGTTCAAAAGAATTCAGCTTTCAGTCAAACTGTTCTTCATTTTTTTATATCTTCACTGCATCACATGCGTACGTTTGAGCATGTATGCATTTGCGTTTTTATCTTTGTGAGTATGAATCATTGCCAGTGATGGCGGAGTGAATAATTCAGATCCTCATGTCCTGTGGAATGTGGCCTAAGCAGCGTTTGATTGTCAGAGGATGGAGATTGTGTAATAGTAAACATGGCTTAAAAGACTCACATTTATTATGGACAAGCCTTTTCAAAACGCTCACAGATGCAAACACGCCACAGATCAGTTTAAATATGCAGCGCACACTCCTGCAAAAATATCTGAATGAGTTTGAGATGTTTATGTACATATTATCTTGCTTGGGTAAATCGGATGAGAAGTGTTCGGTCAGGGGGGGATGGAGTAAGTAAGGATATGTTTTATGTATCAGTGAATATCCTCTGAAGCTTGTATTCATTATAGGCTAAATCATGCCATCAAAGCCCCAATGTGAAGCATTGTCACAATGTGATATAGAGACTGCTTTTAATTCATACTCTATATGTCGCTTGGCTGTTTTTCTCCTATTAGCGGCTGTGTTTGTTTAGAGTGCCATAATACTGTTCACACATTAAGCATCAGGCTAAATTGAAATTAATAGCTGCTTTGTTAGCGACACAGTTGTGAGCTTCCTCATGATGATAAGCTGCGGTCTGTACTCATCTCATAAACAGCACTTTCAGACGCATGTTGGCCCGGGGTGCTCATAACTGCTTTGTATCACCATTTATTGCACCTTTAATAAGTATTTAATAGAGTGTAGTGAGGTAGGAGTGAGAAGAGTAACCTTTCCTAATGGGAGCTGGGAATTGGACCAGGTATCACAATTTTTTTCTTTTTTTTCTTTCCCAAGCGCCTAGTTAGCGAACGCTATATTTAGCCCAGTGTTGTTGGCCCATCCTGCGAGTCTGTAATTTTTATTCTCTGACATGAAACGTTTGGCTCTTAAAGCTCTTTACTAGAAAGGTGTATTGGAGCCATGCTGTTAGATGGGAAGAATTTGGTTTTTAACAGCAGAACAGAATAGCTATACAAATTATTGGTGGAACTTTAAAGGTTAGTATGGTTTGGGAAGATGATCTTGACCTTGAATTTTAAATATGCTATCGATTTGTTGTTCTTGATTTTATTGCCTCGCTTTAAAGTATTTGTTCTTGTGCCAGAACTAATCTTTCCTCCATGTTCTAATGGCTAGAATGAGCTACTGAATAAATTACTTTCCGTTCAAGTACAATATCTTCTTTGTTGGATGAGATTGTGTTTGTCGAGAGGAGCAGTGGCTTCCTTTTCCGAGAGCACGTTTTCAATCCTGTACACAAAAGTCAGACATTTTCTTATTATCTCTTATTAAAGTTACCTCTGGGTCTGGATATCTAATTTTGCTCGCTAACTCACTTTCTCCAAATACCAATTTGACCTCCCTTTTATTATTACTTCCCTCGTTCTTTCTGCCTTGTTTTCCACTCTTACTCCCTCTGTAAAGAATAAAGGTATTAATCTTTTATGTTTTGGAAAAATCAGACGACTGCTATTTGCGGGACCTCCTGTGCGGTTCAGGTCGGTGCTCTGGCGTGAGGAGAGAGAGACACCAAATTGCCGAGTAAATCAATACGTTGCTGTAATGTTAGGGGATCTGCTTTCAAAGGGCGGCATTGAAATTTGTAAGCCGTGGTTTTGATCTCTTTTCCATTCCACTCCAGCTCTTCTTGTTATCATAGTTGCTGTTGTTTGTATGTTATTTTAGCTTCTTTTCCAAGTAGCTATTTTGCAATTTGGACAGAAATACAATTAAAGGCCCATCTGGATGTAATGGCACTAACAGCAGACAGATGGATGGCTCTATTGAAGCCATACCTCGGCTTTGGCAGGTCTAGGCCCCAGTAATGTACGTCTGTAAATCGGGATCTTTCAGATTTGGGTAGTGTAAACTGTTGAAGGAGCTATCGGAGAACCAAAGGATGGGTTTTTAAGTGCTTAAGACAGTACGTGTGTTGGTGCCAAACATTATGCCCTGAGCTATTACAGCTCGACATCATGGCAGTAGGCAGTGTTCATTTTTAAACGTGCTTCAAATTTGGTCAATAATTTGTCACATCCTATTTATTGATTTTAGTCAGTGCAAAATTAAACCAACATACACATTCTGGCTTGGCTCAATTTTGCATTCAAATCATTTTGTGCAGATACAAATTGTAATATTACGTTTATGTTTTGTATGCACTACCATTCAAATGTTTGGGGTTGGTAAGGTTTTTTTGTTTTTGTTTTTTAAAAGAAGACATGCATTTATTTGATCAAAAATAATAAACTGTAAAAACTAATATTGTGAAATATTATTACAGTTTATAATAACTGTTACAATTTAATTTATTCCTATGATAGCAAAGTTGCATTTTCAGCATCATTACTCCAGTCTTCAGTGTCGCATGATCCTTCAGAAATCATTGTAATATGATGACTTGGTGCTCAAAAACATGTATTATTATTATTATTATTATTATTATTACAGTTGTGCTGCATATTTTTGAGAAACCTGTTACATTGTTCTGTTTTCTTATTGAATAGAAAGTTCAAAAGAAAAGTATGCATATGAAATATAAATGTCTTTACATATGTCTTTACATATTTGTCTCACTCTTGATCAATTTAATTCACCCTTGTTGAATAAATGTATTAATTTCTTAAAAGATAAAAACAAAACCAAAGAAACCAAAAAAAAAGAAATCCAAAGACCCAAATGTTTTTGTCAGTAATTTCATTGACGAGATTAACATTGCATGAAAAATATCGGTAACACTTTGTTTGTATTTACTATAGTAATAACTATAAATTATGCATAATTATATGCAATTAACCCTTAAATCAAACCCTAATCCTACCCTAACCCTATAGTATGTGCATGTAGTTAATTAATATTACTCTGTATTAAATGTCTAATTACACTGTAACAGGGACACATTCAAATAAAGTGTAACCAAAATATCTAATGAATAGGATACAGTATAAGTCCACTTAAGAAGAAAATGTAATCATCAACTTTAATCACAAAGTACTTTCCATCCTAAATGTACACGCACACTATCAGTGACAGGTTAATCACAGGTTATGGATTTGACTGACTACCTGCACTGCTTGTTTTGTGCTAAATCTCCTAGTCAGAGACACAGGCATCTCACGTTTCTCCCTGACTGTCTTCAGGGTGATTGATTGTACTGTGAGAATGAGAAAAGACCTGAACTACATTTAAACACACTTCTCTATCTCTATCTCTCTTTGTCTCCTAGAGCATGCAAGTACAAACATCTCTGACACCCTTTATTAGCTAGAAACAAACCCTGGAGGCTTGGGCCAAACGGGAAATATAGGAAAATTGAGCTGCTTTGAACCGAGGTGTTTTTGATAACTACTTGGTATGCTTCCTGAAGGATAACCTGTAGGCTTGGCTTCTTCAAACCCTAATCCCTTTGATTTGGTGCCAAGCCAGATAGCGCGCTCTTCCCCTTTCTCTCGTCTCACTCCTGATCTCTCTGTTTTTCTCTCTATCTGAAGGCCTGACCTACTCCTCCTCATCTATCCTTTGAAATTGTTCTTGCCCAGGCTCTCTCCGTATAGGTGGACAGGCACACAGACCTCATTAAGACCCTGATCAGAAGTTCGGGTTTTAATGACGCCCTCCCACACAAAGAAACACATGCTTCTCTCACTCCTATCCAGGGTCACCGTGGCCTGCTCCTCCTCCCGTACACCCTGTGATGCCTGCATACTAACCTTTGCCTGGCATAACCCTTGGTGCTTCTGCCAGACTACTGTTTCTCTGGATTACCGCATCTTAAGGAGTTGCTCGTTGACTGGCTGATGGGGTCATAGTGACAGTTGCTAGCGGATACAAGCTGAAGCCTTCAAGTCGGCCGGATCAAGCTCTGTAGATTCCATCCCAGTGCTTGTTATCCAGCTCAGACCCTGGGCTCAACCTTTGTAAACAGCCACCGGTTACCTAATCACCTCCTAATAGCTCTCAGCTTTGCCACTGAGCTATTTGACCAGAATGTGGCACAGCCCCCCATAATCCTGTCAGAGTCCATTGAGAAGACCCGCTCTACTCCAGTACTCAAAAATGCAAACTTCTGCAAAATTACAGGATAAAGGAAAGACAAACTGTCCAGCTGACACTCAAACAGTAATAGGCAACCTCCACTGAATTAATCCATAAAACCCCCAAACCCCTCTTACAGTATTAGAGCTCATTTCTGTCCAGTTCATGTTACCCAACCCTGTTCCTCGATTGAATTTAGTCCATCACCAACAGTCTCAAACCCGAGTCCCAGTAGACCCCGGTTCCAGTAATCCTCCAATTTCATCAGTAGCTTCCGGCTCGTTGTCAAACCCACATCCCTAAAGCGTCTCTCACTTTGCTTTCTTATGTGTGCCACTCTAAAAACACTTATGTCAGTCTCCAGAGGTTTCAAAAGACATTTTCTTCACAGTAGTTTGTCAAATATTTGTCAAATGTTTCATCAATTTAAATCTATTGGAACATAATTTTCAAGCATTTCTATTAATCTATTTATATAGTGTTCAAGTAGTTTCATATTTGACTGTAAAACTTTGATATTTGTTTACTGACTGTGTATTTTTAGTTTAGGACTGAGTATCGATTCCAATTTGTTAATTACTTTTGTTTTCCTTCAATGTGCAACATCAGCTGCTTGCAGCTATATTAGCTATACAAAAACAGTGCGTTATGCTTGATGATGCTAACTTTTTTCATATTTTTAAAACATATCTTGTTTTAAAAGTTATCGTAATCATGAATACTGCTTTGTAGCACAAATAGTCTTATTGTATGTATTCTTCTAGTTATTTACCTGTAGTGGCTAATGAATCTTGAAGTCTTGAACATTCACAGGAAATAGCTTTCACGTTAAAAAATAAAGTGGATATTTCATTTATAATGGCTAATTCAAACCAGAATCTTTTTGTTATCTGTAAAAACTGCTCATAAGAGTTTATTTTGCTAATCAGGCTACACTGTTTTGATTCACTAAAAAGAATGACTCGAGAGACATTTTCTATGTGTGTGTTTATTTATTGTAACACCATTTATGTGTTAGAATAATTGTGAATACTTATTTGGGAAGAACCGCACAGTTTTGGCATATTGATTGCCACCAGTTGCTTCCCGGTTTTGTGGCCTGAAAACAAATTTAGCAATAGTGTTTCAAGTTAGCTTGCTAGAGGATCTGTTTCCTGTCACTGCTTCATTGAGCTGATAAACTCGTCAATTTTCTCTGTCTAACATAAGGTGTCCTTGGTTGTTTCCGAAGGGCCAAGGCTACCCAGTGTCCCCTGCTTAGTAGTTTTTTTTCCCTTCTAACCAAAACCACTCGTGTTTGAGATACACCATCTCCAGTTACTCTTCCTTCATCCACATCAGATGTTTTGTAAGAGATCACAGCTGGCTCTTAACCATGTTTTATATGCCTTTTTCCAGCAGCCAATTCAAGAAACAAAAGCCTCCTCAACAAAAGGCACGTCAGTGTTTTCAGTACTTCTGGTGGAGTACTTGTGCTTTTCATTGCCGTGACATGCATGAATTCTCAGGAGATGTTTCTTGTTAAGCAGACTGATCAAAACGTATCATCAGTGTGAACGGCTAAATCTGTAGTCTAGTCGAATTGTGATGCTAACAACTCCAGTATCTACAACCACTGTCAACCTTCTGATCAGAGCAGCATCATTTCTGAAGTTTCTTATGTGTTGAAGAAGTAGCAGTAAGTAAACTTTGATGCCTTAACATGGAGTTGACGTCCTGAAGGAAGGGTAAGTTCCTCAAAGTGGCTCCACCATGATCTATTAAACATAAAGGAACATTTTGTAGAGTTATTTATTTATTTCGTCCAACTTTTGTCATGCCAGAGCACAGGGTGTGGATAAGCATGTGTCACAGCTCTTTACAATCCCTTATGATGAAGTCCCGCCCTATCGTAGCTTAGCATTGGATAGTGCTAAAGCCTAGCCCCCAGCAGCCGGAGAGCACAGAGAGCTGCTGATATCCATGACTGGATTTGAGCAGGCAGGCCAGCCCAAGCCTTGTGCCGATCGCTTTTAGTCAGGGATGGAAAGCTGTCTTGAAAGGCTTGTTAATGGGAGGGAAGCCTCTGTAGCCGTGCATTCTTGAGCGGTTGTGTGTATGCGTGCTTGTCTGGAGGGGTCGGGGATGATTCTAGGCTAACAGACGTGGAAGATGGAACAACAGTGACCCCGAGCCATGCTGCTGCTCTGAAGTTACTGTTAACTACCCCAGGAAACTTCTTCTCTTAGAACTCTGTGTTTGCTAACACTTTTTCACAGAAATTGAAAACTGGTCTTCCACCGGAATGTAAAAACAGATATAGTTTACATTTTAGGTATTTGAAGTATGATTTCCTCATACATATATTGAAATGTGTTCGTATTTTCTCATGAGTATTGCTTACAGTCATTAGATGCTTTCAGTTGGTTAAATATTTTCGTATGTATTTACAGTATGTATATGTGTGTAAAAATGTACATTTAAATATAGAATAACAAAAAATGCACACATACAATGTTTCATTCATTTATTATTAAATGATACGGGCCTAAAACAAACATTTTGCCACAACTGATAATGGCCGGTGGCTTTTACAAAAAACACCATTTTAGATACCAATTTATTTAACAATTTCGTCCTGCTGCTTTCTGCGTTTTTAAAGGATTAGTTCACTTCAAAATGAAATTTTCCTGATAATTTACTCATTCCCATCTCATCCAAGATATTCATGTCTTTCTTTCTTCAGTCGGAAAGAAATTAAGTTTTTTGAGGAAAACATTCCAGGATTTTTCTCCTCATAATGGTTTTCAATTGCAACTTTGGTTGATAAGTAATCATGTCAAATGGAATCATGTAAATTAATAATGCATAATTAGTCTTTCTGGGTGATTCAAGATTCTTTTGGTTTTGCATTAGAGACATGATCAGCCTGTTTTATTTAGATTTTTTTTGTGCTTCAGACTACATTGTCAATCATGTCTAAACCACTGACACCGATTTAACATGTACATTTGTAACATGACAAACAGGGCTTTTGGTATGTTCAAAATTAATTTTGCACATGGCTGTGCACACGTGTGCATTTGTGCGTTGGGCTTGTGTTCTCTGTTTCACCTTGTCCTCAGTTTTGCATAAAATAGTCTTGAACATGAGAGAGACAAATTGCAGCTGAGTTATCTGCAGGTGCGAGGAGTGTTCTCTAGTCTATAGCTCTGGGCCATGGAGTATATGTTTGAGTCTACAGGTAAAGGTGTGTTCGCTCGGAGAGGAATGCATGGCAGATCATAGCTTCTCCCCACACAGAGGGAGAAAGAAAACAACCGTGTTGACCGAGTGGACCCAACGTGTACAAACCGTCCCCATTAGCTAGGGAGGAAAGAGTCAGTTCGCCCAGGACATGGAAAGACAGATGTGGAGGAGGAGATGGAAGAATGTGGGAGGTCAAAGAGAAAGAGAAAATGAGAGTGGAAGTGAGGGTGTAGAGGGTCACGGCTGGAAAAAAAAAAGAAAGAAAGAGTGAGAGTGAATTAGGTGACTGCCAAACTGTATTTTGGACAGTGAGAGTCTGACACGTCCTGCTCTACCTCAGTGAGTTCTGCTGGAGGCCATGACATGTAACATGTCCGCCACAGGCACTGCTCCGGTAATTATGTGATTACAGATGAAATACAGCCTGTGTCACAGACAGTGGAACAGGTTTTAGCAGGCTTTTTTGATGCTCTCAAACCTGATAACTCTTTGACACTAACATATATCTGTATACTGACAGTAAATATGCTTTCAGTTCTGAGAGGTCATACATTACTGATAAAGTCATGGAGAGGAAAACGCATCAGGTGACTGCATCGGACAGGAATGAGGGTCTGGATAGTGTGAAAGGCCCCTCGTACACATCTCTCCTGCATCAAGAGTGATGAAGGTGCGCACACACGGCCACGTCTAAGAGGAGAACATGTTTGTGCGTGTAGGTTAAGAACGATGGATGCGCACTTCAGTTTATTTTCAATTGCAGCTTACAATTTTTCACGGTCATATCATTCCCCTTTTCAAAATAATCCAATGCCGGCTGACTGTGCTGGCCTCCTTTCATTTGAGGTTTGTTTCAGAAAAGGTTGCTATTATAGCCAAATGGGTTGTGTGCTTCTCCAAACACGGCAAACATTAAGCCGATCTCCGGTTTCAGTGCTGCTCTTTAATGAGAGACTCAAGCAACAAGGGGGAGAATGGAAGATCAGTTGTATAGCATGAAACCCCAAGTGTGGTTTTACCCCTTCAAACACCCATTCTTTCATTCTGTCATTCTTTTTGGTTTTCTTTCACTTTTCTTTTCCTTTCTCCCCTGGGAGATATGTGTTTATTTGGTTTACCAATGAATTATCAGCTGTAAGAGCAGTTTTTAATAGTGTGGATGGGCAGTCACAAGACTAGAGCTGCACTTTGTCGGTTTTTAGCATGTGGAGCTGCTGACTCATTTTTGGCCTTTTATTATGGCTCCAGTTGTGGTTGTTGGATCTTTGAACATTTCATAGGTACTGGATGCATGGTTCTGGATTATCAATGGACGCAAGTTGTCTATTGTATTGTATCAGTAGTGTGATTATATTTGAACAGGCCAATAGTATTTGATGTTGTCATTGTCTTTTTAGGTGGTCTTGAATCTTATTATTTTGTCACACATCCATGTTTCCATAATCCTTTTACTAATCATTTTCTATATACATCAGTTTTGTTTTATAAACCTTGTTTTAGAACAATAAATATGGTTTTTAATGTTTTCCACAAGGTCCATGGCAGATTTCAGAAAGAAAATGCCAAAAATAATTACAATATCTATTGTGAAAAGTGCTTTATAATTTTATATATACATATATATATATATATATATATATATACCGGTTCTTTGACTAAGGTGCTATATAGCACCACTACCATATACAGAACATGTTAAAGCTACACTGTGTAACTTTTTGAGTTTATTCTTAGCTAAAAACACTTAGTTCTTTCAAAAATATATGTGCTCATTAATGTATATTTACTTCTTTCAAGTAATAAAGTATTCTCGTAAGTTTATAATATGGCATTGAAAATACATATGGGTGAGGGGTTCAAATGCGGGTCGCCATGTTGCCCCTCCATCTTGAAAGTACATTAGCCAAAGAGGGACATACCCGTGAATTCAAGCTTCGCCTTTCGCGTTTTAACACTCGATGGTACCGTGTCGAATGTGGACGAGGTCGAACTGGAAGCCATGTTAATCTTGGACTAAATCGGCCACCGTAGGAGTTAAAACGAAATCAGAATTGAGAGGAACAGAAACTAATATTCACTGGATGGTCATATACCTTTTCACCGCTAGATGGGAGAAAATATCACACAGTGTAGCTTTAAGATATGGTGCTATATAGCACCAAAAGTGGTTCCTCTATGATTACAACGAAGAAGCATTTTTGGTGCCATATAGAACCTTTTTTTTTTTTTAGAGTGTATGGTCCCATTTTGGATCCTTTATTTTTAAGAGTGTAGGTGATGTGTCCATCGTCATCTCCTCTCACACTTCCTGTCAGTTCTTAGAGTAACTGCTCAGTGTCATTTGGTCATGAGCCTGTCATGCGGCTCAGATGAATCCTCTCCTCACTGCCTCAATATCTCTCCTTTTTGTAGTCAGAAGCAGGTGTTTCTTCTCACCCTGAAGCGAGTGTTTGTTTAATGGTTTATATATTCTTCTTCTGCCTGCCTGATTACTGGGGCGGTGAATTGGGTTTGAAACATTCACCATGAACTGTTTGAACTTGAAAGCTACCCCCCCCCCCCCAACCCCTTCTGGCCCTGTCTTACCGAAAAGCGTGAGCACGCGCACACGTACGCACCGCGGAGCTGTCTAATAGCATTCGTTATCTACACATTATTGCTTATTACTGTATAGCTTGACATGGCTGTCGTAAAAAACACTGCAGCAGAATTTCTGATGAACGGGAGCCTTCAATGATTATTAGTACGACACACATACCGCAATGCTAATGCCGGGGGTTGACAGGGGATATGCACACCTTTGAGGCGCTCACATACACGTATATCTATGAATGAGAAGCATTCATTTAAATGGATTACATCTAGAATTTTTGTGTGAGTTCACCTCCTTTACCAGCAGGTGTCGTCGGGCTAATGGAAAGTAAAGCTGCTCTTTCTCTATCTTTTTCACACACATATGTTCACATACCCACGCACAGGTGCACACATAAAGCTGGAGGGGACAGATAAAGGGTGGAGCGCTTGTGCAACGGGCAGGTGAGTTACTGCGTCGGTGTCAGTGAGCGCATCTCACCTGTGAAAAATCTTCCAGCCTCGGGTGACTGTCATATACAGATGTACTACCTCGGTTCCCATCATTACGGGCCGTGTCGGATCAGGACTGGATAATCACGCCTCCTGCTCCGACATGCAGAGGCCCAGAGCTGCTGTCTTGGTTAATGACTAACCTGACGAGCGTTTGATGTAGCTGAGCATCGACATTAGCGTAGACTAATTTACTCCACCGATGCGGTATTTGGACTCACAGCACGCTTTCCTCCGGGCCGCCTCAGACTGTTATTAAGAGATGAGAGAGGTGTGTTTAAGTCGATCTCTCCCTCTCCTTCCCTCACTCTCTCCATTTGTCATGTCTGATGATCTAAGTTGAGATAGTGTTAGAGGAGTTCTTATGAGAGAGGTCTTTTGTAATGAGTGGAACGGCTGAAAGGCCTGCAGGTGATTCTAAATTACCCTTTATTCTGTAAGTATGCATGATTTACAGTCAAAAGGATAACATGCCATTCTGATGAATGAACAAGCAAATGTGAAAATGGGCCAATTTTGCCATAAAACTGCGGTAAGCTTTATTAGGAACGCGACATGTGCAAATCGGTACTGTAGCGTTCCGGTTTTGCACCAGCGAACTCTCTGAAGGGAGCCTCGTGTGCTCGGAGAGAAACGGCTCTGAGTAGTTTGAAGTTGTAGAACAGACATTTGGGAAGATCATGAATAGTAACAGCTGTTTTTGGCACTGTTGGATCAGTGTTCTCATTTTGACTGGGTTGCATTATCTCCGGAGAGCAGAACTTAGGATGGTTACCAGCTACGGCTCCGGGATTTCTCGGCTTACCCCGGCACCGCTTCGCATCTTCACTTAAGGCGAAATTATCCTGCAATTATGTAAACTCATTTTCCAACACACACACAAAAAGAAAGGCATTAATATATGCCTTCACCTCCAGCCAGTGTTTTATATGCTAATGTAAGTTAGTTTGCAGCAGAAAAAGGAGGTGTTTTATCACAGGGGCTTTTGACTGGGCCTGAAAACGGATCCGTGTGTAGAATTAGATTAGAGACAATGTGGAACTCGCGGGAGCAGCCTGGACCGGAGCTTGATGCACCGTAGCAGTAGGTGCAGGTCCCACCTCTCTGCCGGCTGCTTGTGTGTGAGCCGCTGCAGTGTTTGTCTAAGTCATAATGAACTCTAATAAGCTGAATAAATCATGCTGACTGTGTTGAGCTCTAAAGGTACAAGCTGGCATTGATGGAGGGCCCAACCGGTGGGGATAGCTTCTGTGAGGAACAGGCAGTAAATACAACTCTGGCATTCATTCCGCTTCATGTTATTGTTCTTCCAAGTCGAATTCAGCAAGGTGTTACAATTTGTGATTTTCATGGGTTGAAGTCTCCATGGCAGACCGTAAAGTCCAAACAACCAATAGAGCGTTACAAACATGGAAACTATTTTGCTCACAAATGGATAATACAATGAATTGATCGATTGGTCGGCCGATCAGTAGTTATTAAGTGCTCAGGCTTTTACTTAGAACTAAGGTTGCGCAATCATAGGTTAAGGTAAATTGTTCAGTGTGCACATTACTTTATGTATCTTTTAAGTTTGTTTAAATGCATGTTCAAATATATAAGTGTGTTGTGTATTTGTGAGATGTATGTCTGTAATATGTATGTTTTTTGGGTATGCCTCTGTAAGAACCAATATTTTTTTCTTTCTGGAAATGATTGGTAAAGCTACAAATACAGTTAAACGCAAACCTGTTACCACACATTCTGTTTTAATGTGTCAATTTGCTTTATTGCTTCGAAACGGTAAAGTCTTCCATTATTTATTCATGTCTTGTTAGTGAGACATTTTGTCCACTGTGTGTCTGTAAGTACTGTAGTGACTTGACCGCACAAAAACACACACAGTGCTACCTACTGATTAATTCTGCTCTGTCCTTATTGAGACATGTTATCTACAACTATTAATGCACTGGGCTGTAATTACAGCCTCAGACTTCAAAAGTATCTTGTGTCTAACATCAATCTTCATTTATAGTAAAACTTCATTTAAGGCAACAAGTCTCACAGATTGTGATTAGGGTTAGGAATGGAGATAGTCTGTGTGCCATCAGAGATAGACAGGTTAGAACAGGATCTGAACAATATTACAGCACGATGCTGCAGGTTATGAAAAATAATTAGAGATGCTTGTGTGTGTGTGTGTGTATGTGTGTTTGAGGAATAAAAACACACCCTCACTGTTTTGAAGTTGCATATTACAGTTTTCACAACTTTCATTGCGTGTGCACTCTTTTAATTCCCCTTCAAATGAAGACCATTACTCTCACTCTCGCATACTGTTATTAAGGGGGGAAAAATATTAAAGTAGCTATTGCATTAAAAATCTTAAGTGCGCATTAATGAGAAAATAATGCACTGCAAATGATTCTCGCCTTCTATTCTGAGCGTCGAGGAGACGTCACTGGTATCAGACACACTGAAACAAGAGCAAGAAGCGTGTTGCGTGTCACCAACACAATAACTTCATGATTATTTGAAAAGAATACTGAAGATAAATGGACAATTTATGTCATATTTTATCCAGTTTTATTTTATTTTTTATTGAAATGCCAAAGCTAATAAAAAGCATCAAATAGGCAGAAGTCGGTTTCCAAGTTGTTTCTAAAGGTTTCCTGGCATCATGTCCAAAGCCTCTGAAATGCAAACTATAATTAGAGAGAGAGAATGAAAACGAGAAGGAGGGGAGGGAAAGTGCTTAACGTTAAGCGTGCGATCGGGCGTTTGAACCGCTCGGAGTTCAGGCTTCTCGGTTTTGTGTTGCTGTCAGACTGTGTCACGGTGTTAGACTGTGTACTTGTGTGAATTCACAGGAATAAAGATGAGATGAATCAGATGTGCGCCTATGAAAGCTATGGAGTGTGTGCCTGCATAAAGAAGAGACTAAAAAGAAGCCGAGAGAAAGAAAGAAAAAAAAAACTCGGCTTTGGTTTTTCAGGCCCACTGGCAGAACTAAACAAACGGCTGCGTATTGCAGGGGGAGCACATTAACTGTAACGTCTCTTGATCTGTTCGAGCTGAGAGTGCTGTCGGCATGGCTAATAAACACTTCATTTAGTTTTAATGGTGCTGGCGCCTCTCGGCAGCCTTCAAAAGCCCTCTTTATTTGGGTCATTTATGTCTTTCCTCGAGGAGCACCCTGGGGACGCGGGATCTGTCCACACCGCTGCGCGCCGCAGCATTTGAAAGCAAGGGGGAAATTAATAGGGCTATCTCTAAAAAATAAATAAATGATGGGCAGAATGCCGCCAACCAGCCCGCTGAGCTTATTAAAGAGAGACGGCGAGAGGGAGAGAGACACTTGCAGATAGAGAGATTTTAATATGAATTTTGCACCTTTTAATGTGCGAGTATTTTCCTTTTCCTCTTTGATTTTTCTTTTCTTCTCGCCCTCCCTCCGTCTTCGCCAGCTCTCTGTTTCAGATGGAGTAAATGTAAACATGGCAATTATGGATTGTGTGAGAGTTAATTACTGGGTGTGCTCCTGCCCTGGGGGACGTTTGGCAGCGTGTTTGCGTTGATAAAACGTTCTACTCATCAGCAGCCCTCCAATGGTGGCTCAGCCCTCCGAGAGTGGACCGAAGGGAGCCAATCCCTGGAGTCGTCGCGGCTCAAGGACCAATTAGTATTAAGCAGAATTAATCTAAACGGAATATTGCCATCAGAGCGGGTCCACTGGAGGTGAGGGGGAATTAACCGAGTGGATTGATTGGCTGCATCTTTTTAACGGCCTGCTCTTACTTCCTCCTTCTGGCAGTCTGAAGTAAAGATTTTGTTTTGTTTTGTTTTTTTAAATGACACATTTGGGCTGCAATGATAGAGTATTCTTAAACATCCTAATGAGGACAACAAGTAAACAGAAGTGAACACAGCTCTTGTTTCTGTGTAGACACTTTGTACACTCTTAAAAACAAAGCTTTTTCATCTGTGGTTCCGTGAAGAACCTTTCACCTTTCACTTAAAGGTAAAGGTTCTTCTAAAGAACCTTTAAAATCCATAGAACCTTCCCATTGGACAAAAGGTTCTTTATAGTGAAAAAAAAAAGGTTATATTGATCGTTACAGCATTCTTCACACTAAAAAAAGTTATTTTAAGAACTGATCACTGGAGGGTTTGTGGGGTACCCAAAATGGTTCTTTTACAGCAGGGTTTCCCAAACGTGGGTTTGCGAACCCCTGGGGGATCGTGAGTTGATGAAAAGCTAATAAGAAATTATATATAATGTAAAACCAAAATAAGTAAATAGGACTGCATGATAATCATTGTATAGCTTTAGCAAATCAAAGGCTGTGATGCAGTCTGATGTAAGTGTTTCAAATTGAAACGTAGCACTGTCTCCATGCAAACAACTCATGATCTGGTGTTTTCAGCGTCTCTCGGCTATCTCTGCATGTGCTGCAATTTTAACACACATCTGGGAATACTAGACTTACTTTGTATACATATTTGCATAATTTCCAACATTTTTGTGGACATAAGTTTACAGCATTAAAAGTTAAATCTGGAGTATTTGAAATGGTAAAATCTTGAGGGTTTGAATGTTTGTATAGATATAAACTATTGCAATATATTATATTATAATATAACATAAAATTATAATTATCAAATATTAATTTCATCTAGGGTTTGGAAACCCTTCTTCTATGGCATCACTTAAAAAAAAAACCTTTCTTTTCTGGGCATGTACATTGATGTGATAGATTTGGCATCTGTAGCACTGGTTCACTTCCCTTGCGTCCTCTATTGATTAGGGGCAAATGCGGGTCCATTAGGGTGCAGTAAGTGTGCAGGTTTGTTTAGGATGAGAGATGTGACATTCGTGACCCCAGCTGCAGTGTAGAATTGATTAGCTCCGGCCGAGAGAATAGGAGCTGGGTCAAGGTTAACCCTGCCAGGCCTCGTGTACAATTATGCTACATTAGCCTGTTAGCGGTCAAACAGGAGAGGTCCTGTTCAGCTAATTAGCACTTTCTCATCATATCATCATATCAGAAAGGAATTCACAGCTTTCCATTGATCTTCTTGTTTCTATTTTCCTTTTTGCAGTCCTGTCCCAAGTGCGCAGGTGCACCTGACTAGAGCGTCTCTGCAGAAAACGCACTCATTTGATTACCTGGAAACGATTAGCGCTAGTTGTCCCGCGATGCTACGCTAATATGCTCAGCACTGCAATGCTTTCTCACTGGAGTTCTGTAGGAGGTTGTATTCAGATTTCACGAGTTAAAGAGTTGATTTAGTAGCCCGTGGAGAGCGAGTCGGAGTCTCTTTGCCTCCGAGCCATCTGCGTTCACATCAAAAGCAGGTCAAAATTCACAAACGTCGTTTCGCACAAGCAACCCCAGTGCGTGTTTACACACAGACTCTGGAAGGATGGAAAGCTACAGGGTTTTATGCGCTGTGACAGCTGCTGAGATGAGCGCCGCGTTTGAAGACTGATCTCCTGGAGTTGCAGGTGGAAGTGTTGGGGATGCTCGAGCAAGTGAAAAGCAGCTAGTTGCCTTTTATGATAGTGTGATACATAGTCTCTTTCTTTCTCTCGCTCTCTCTCTGTCTCTCTCACTGAGAGACTGATTCATTTTTGCGTTTTTGAAATCTTTCCCTCTATACATGTGCTCACGCACACACTCTCTCTAACGGTAATTTCTTCTTTCTGCGATTAAAGCAAGGAAGTGTCAGAGGCACGGCGTCTTTGTCTCTGTCTCGTGGTGAAACACTGATCCCCCTGTCACATCACACCTAATCCCCTCATACAGCAAACTGCCATTGTCTTCATTTCACTTCCTCTTCTCCTGCTCTACTGTCTGTCCTCTCTATCTCTCTCCCTCTCTCTCTCTCTCTCTCTCTCTCTCCTACTGTCTTTCACTCTCGTTTATTTACTTTTCACAACATGCTGGCATTTGGATGCTGCTTTGTCACACAGAAGTTACAATGTCTATGACTCCTTCATCTTTTTTCACACTGTAAGAAAAAGCATTTATCATGAATCAATATTCACTCTCTACCTTAAGAGGCGATCACATGCAGCGGCAAAGCAAAAAGAAGTCAAATAAGTTATTTTTAGTGGGAGATGAGGATGTCCAGTGACAACATGTCTGTTGGTGATGAAATGTCTATGTGTCTTGCTGGACAAATATTTTTGTATGTTTTCTGCCACATATAATTAGGGATGCATAATATATATTAGAACCATGTTGCCGGCCGAAATGACTCATTATTGAACTACCATCATAGTTATCATAATCTAAAACTTACTTAAAATTGATCTTTAAAAACACTAATAATTTAATAACACTGTTAAATGTGATCTTTAACAAATTTCTAAATAAATATCCATGTTTCATACTGCACATTTTAATGCTGTGATGCCTAAATTGACTTAAGCATTAAAAAAAATAAAATAAAATTGTAGCATTTAAATAAAATATTTTAGTGTTTTTGTGTTTTGCGTTTTTTTCCCCCCCAAAATAGTATGAATTTTAATTGTATTATCTGTTGTAAAATGAAAATAAATAAATAAATAAATAAATAAATAAATAAATAGTTTATAGAATAGAATATAGAATATTGATACATCCCTAGAAATACACTCACCTAAAGGATTATTAGGAACACCATACTAATACTGTGTTTGACCTTCAGAACCGCCTTCAGAACTGCCTTAATTCTACGTGGCATTGATTCAACAAGGTGCTGAAAGCATTCTTTAGAAATGTTGGCCCATATTGATAGGATAGCATCTTGCAGTTGATGGAGATTTGTGGGATGCACATCCAGGGCACGAAGCTCCCGTTCCACCACATCCCAAAGATGCTCTATTGGGTTGAGATCTGGTGACTGTGGGGGCCATTTTAGTACAGTGAACTCATTGTCATGTTCAAGAAACCAATTTGAAATGATTGGAGCTTTGTGACATGGTGCATTATCCTGCTGGAAGTAGCCATCAGAGGATGGGTACATGGGATGGACATGGTCAGAAACAATGCTCAGGTAGGCCGTGGCATTTAAACGATGCCCAATTGGCACTAAGGGGCCTAAAGTGTGCCAAGAAAACATCCCCCACACCATTACACCACCACCACCAGCCTGCACAGTGGTAACAAGGCATGATGGATCCATGTTCTCATTCTGTTTACGCCCAATTCTGACTCTACCATCTGAATGTCTCAACAGAAATCGAGACTCATCAGAACAGGCAACATTTTTCCAGTCTTCAACTGTCCAATTTTGGTCAGCTTGTGCAAATTGTAGCCTCTTTTTCCTATTTGTAGTGGAGATGAGTAGTACCCGGTGGGGTCTTGTGCTGTTGTAGCCCATCCGTCTCAAGGTTGTGTGTGTTGTGGCTTCACAAATGCTTTGCTGCATACCTCGGTTGTAACGAGTGGTTATTTCAGTCAAAGTTGCTCTTCTATCAGCTTGAATCAGTCGGCCCATTCTCCTCTGACCTCTAGCATCAACAAGGCATTTTCGCCCACAGGACTGCCACATACTGGATGATTTTTCCTTTTCACACCATTCTTTGTAAACCCTAGAAATGGTTGTGCGTGAAAATCCCAGTAACTGAGCAGATTGTGAAATACTCAGACTAGCCAGTCTGGCACCAACAACCATGCCACGCTCAAAATTGTTTAAATCACCTTTCTTTCCCATTCGGACATTCAGTTTGGAGTTCAGGAGATTGTCTTGACCAGGACCACACCCCTAAATGCATTGAAGCAACTGCCATGTGATGAGAAATTGAACTGATGTTCCTAATAATCCTTTAGGTGAGTGTGTATATATATACATATATATGAATGAAGCTCACTCAGAATGCCTAAAATTACTGACAATTTTTTATAATATAAAAACTGTCAGTAATTTTAGGCATTCTGAGTGAGCTTCATTCATACATTGATAATGATAATCTCATATTATTATTATATTCTTCTGTATGTTTTTAAACACTCACTCTTTCAGAATGTTATTAACCATTAGGAATAACAGATTCACCTTCAATACACTTGTGTATCATGTGTGGTCATTTTCTACAACTACGACCAACTATGCAGCCAACCACATAACATCTAGCAACAGGAACACCTACTCGCGACCTCCAACCATAAAATAAGTGTGATCTAGACTTTAGAGAAGAAGAATGAATCAATGAATGAACCAATGTATAGTATGAAGATCTGAATGGAATGGGCAAATTAATGGATGAATGAATGTTTGTGTGATACTGTATATTTAACAGATGTCATTGAGTGCGGATAAGTTGTTAGGCCTAATTTGGGTTAGGCCCTTTTGTTGAGAATGTTCTCAGGTGAAAAATGCTGTCATTACAGATCCCCCACGTGATTTACTGGGATCGAGCACAAGCGCAGGCCTCAGGCAAAGAGGGTCATCATGACAATTATACAATCTTGTTTTCTCTTTCTTTGCAACCCTGCCCTACATTCCTCTGGGTAATTTACAGCGCTGCAGTGAATAGCTACTTCATTTTGGCATTTGTGACATATTGACATATTTTTGCTGTTAAACAATGTTTAAGGTGGAAATACACGGGGTATAATTACAGGTTCACCCTGAACCAGAGTTTAGTGAGATGTCAACAAACTTAACTTTCCACCTCTTTGAGAAGAAGAGAATTACAGATAAAAGAGATGAAATTAGAAGAGAGAAGACATGTTGTTTGTTTAACTCTACTGTCCTTTGTCCTGCCAAATCTGGTTAAAGGAATAGTTCACCCAAAAATGACCCTGTAATTATAATAATTTACTCAACATTGTGTCATGTTTTTAAGAATATCATGGCTGCTCTTTTCCATTAAAAAAAGGATCTTTTGAAATTTAAATCTCATTCACATTTACACAAGTGTCAATATGGGTTGTTCCGGTTTGGATGTCAAACATCATTGATGCTTGAGCTTCTCATTGCTTAGTTAAGTTAAATCCATTTAAATAAAATGTACATTTGGAATCTGGAATGGAATGAAAAGTAGGACAGAGTGTGTAGAAACTAGGACAGAGGAAACTTGTGTTTTTCTGGAAAAACAAATGTGCCAAAATTAGTTTGAGACAATAAATAGTGATAAACAAACAACATGCACAAAGTGTAGGGCAGCAATAAAATCAAACAAAAGGAAAAAAAAAAATCTTTATTCTTTCTCCAAACAGGCATATTCCAGTGGTCTGTAAATCCAACACAGCTTCTTGTTAAATGTCTGGTGAAATATCATGTGATCATGAGAGCTCATTAAAAATATTTTCATTTTTATCTTTGGAATGGAAAGGTTATAAACTAACAACAGATGTACCATATGATCTCTTTTTTTCCCCCCTGAATGTGTCTGTCCATACCTGTTGCTTAGGGTGTCATCTAGTTTTGTGGGTTTCTTGGATATCCCAGGGTCCCAAAAATGGGTTTGTGTGTGTGGTGTTTGTTTGCTCCACCTTTTTTTGCTTGTTTTAATTGTGGCGGGTGGAGGAATCCGCGGTTGCAAATTCATGTGCTCAGAGCAAGGATAAGGGCCAATTATGAGGAACGTGGAGGGAGACGGAATGGCAGAAACAGGAAGGGAAGGCCTGGTTTGCAGCTGGCCTCCTTACTGGTGCAATGCAGTCTCTCTCATGTGTGTCTCTCTCTGCTCTTGTACTGTAAAGTTCTGCAGTTGTTAATTTTGGTTTCCCTTTTCTCTCTCCAGCATTTGCGCTCTGTGTGGCCAATTAGAGCATGGCTTATGGGGGAGTGTGGAGATTAGCTGTGTTCTGCTGTTTCCTGGCCATGCTGTGTGGAGGGATCGAGTGGGTGTGTTCCCTTGTGTAGAGCACTTCCTCTGTCCTCAGGACCCACTGACTCTTCTTACTAGACATGTGCAAGACCGCATATTATCAAAATCCCTTTAGAAATGAGTCAAAACATGGTCAGGGTATAGGGAACCTGGGCTTGTAGTTAAAGGGATAGTTCACCCAAAAATGAAAATTATGTCATCATTTACTCATCCTCATGTCTTTCTAAACATGTGACTTTCTTTCTTCTATGAATCACAAATAAAGATATTTTGGAGAATGGTGGGGTTCAAACAACACTGGACCCTGTTTTGTACAGACAAAAACCTTATATCTTTCAAAATATATTTTTTTGAATGCATGATGACAGACTTTTCATTATTGAGTGTACTATCCCTTTTAAGACCAATTAGTCAAATAGTTGTTTAGGCAAATCATGAACTAGTTGACTAATGCCTTAACTGCAAGCCCTGTATAATTACACTATTATTATTGTTATTTTAAAAAAGTAATGGTCAGTAAGATTTTTGTTTTTGATAGTTGTCTTTTGCTCCTAAGGCTGCATTTATTTTGAAAAAAATAAAAAACTGTAATTTTATGAAATACTACCATTTAAAATAACTTTGCAGCTATAACTGCTTCAATTATTTTGGGAAGGCTTTCCTCAAGGTCTAGGAGTGTGTTTATGGGAATTTTTGACCATTCTTCTAGAAGCGCATTTGTGAGGTCAGGCACTGATGTTGGACGAGAAGGCAGTCTCCGCTCTAATTCATCCCAAAGGTGTTCTATCAGGTGGAGGTCAGAACTCGGTGCAGGCCAGTCAAGTTCCTCCACACCAAACTCATTCATCCATGTCTTTATGGACCTTGCTTTGTGCACTGGTGTGCAGTCATGTTGGAACAGGAAGGGGCCATCCCCAGACTGTTCCCACCAAGTTGGAATTGTCAAATTTTTTGGTATGCTGAAGCATTAAGAGTTCCTTTCAATGGAACTAAGGGTCCAAGCCCAACCCCTGAAAAACAACACCACACCATAACCCCCCCTCCACCAAACTTTACACTTGGCACAATGCAGTCTGGGAAGTGTAGTTCTCCTGCCAACCTCCAAACCCAGACTCGTCCATCGGATTGCTAGACAGAGAAGTGTGATTCGTCACTCCAGAGAACACGTCTCCACTGCTCTAGAGTCCAATGGCGGTTTGCTTTACATCGCTGCATCCAACACTTTGCATTCTTGGATGCAGCTGCTCGGCCATGGAAACCCATTCCATTAAGCTCACTGTTCTTGAGCTAATCTGAAGGCCACACAAAGTTTGGAGGTCAGTAGCTATTGACTCTGCAGAAAATTGGCGACTTCTGAGCACTATACACCTCAGCATGCGCTGACCCTGCTCTGTGATTTTACATGGCTTACCACTTCGTGGCTGAGTTTCTGTTGTTCCCAATTGCTTCCATTTTGCAGAGGTGGACAGTAACTAAGTACATTTACTTGAGTACTGTACTTAAGTACACTTTTTGAGTATCTGTACTTTACTGAAGTATTATTTTTTAGGGATACTTTTACTTTAACTTAACTACATTTGAAAGACAAATATCGTACTTTTTACTCCACTACATTTCTATCAAGATCCTCAAAGTCAAAAGTTGTTTCTGTAGCAGCTTTAAAAGTCTTTAAAAATGATTTTTTTTTCTTCTTAAAAAGTTTTTTTTTTTTTGCAAAATGTAAATGTCTGGGAGAAAGAGAAGCATAGACATATGGAAGAATCTGAAAAAGCATGATGAAAGAGCTCAGTTTAGTCTGGTTTTTTGTGCCTCTGAGATGCCAGAGCACGAGTACTGAATAGAACTTTCTTTTGCGGGGGTTTTTTCGCACTTAAACAGACCAATACACCCAAAATGTAAATTTTCATTCTGGAAAGTATTCATGTAAACAAAGTTGATTATGTCTTAAGTGAACGTAAACAGTTGGGGGAATATCGGATGTGTATCAGTGTGTAGGATTTGTGTATTCTCCCTTAAAGTGACAGCAGCTTTGTAAAGAGCTTTGTAACTTAAGTATTTCAATTAGTTCAAGGTGGTCGTATGCTAGCATGTCGGATGGAGCATCACTGAAGGGCTTAAACCACCGTGCATTTATACAACAATAATAAAATAATGCATTGACAAAAAAAAAGGAAATTTACTTTTGATACTTAAGTACTTTTAAAAGCGAGTACTTCTGTACTTTTACTTAAGTAAAAACTGTTTTTAACTACTTTCACTTGTAACGGAGTAATATTTGACCAGTAGTACTTTTACTTTCACTCAAGTAATGGAGTTGTGTACTTTGTCCACCTCTGCCATTTTGTTATAATGCCACCAACAGTTGACCGTGAAATATTTAGTAGTGAGGAAATTTCACGAATTAACAGGTGGAAACCTATCACGGTACCACGCTCGAATTCAATGAGCTTCCGAGAGCGACCCATTCTTTCACAAATGTTTGTAGAGGCGTCTGCATGCCTAGGTGCTTTAATTTAAACACCTGTGGCCATGGAAGTGATTGGAACACCTGAATCAATGATTTGGAGCGGTGTGCCAATACTTTTGGCAATATAGTGTATATGTATGTGTGTGTATTTGAAAATGTAATTTATTCCTGTGATGACAAAGATGAATTTTAAGCACCATTACTCCAGTATTTAGTGACACAAGATAATTTAGAATATTCTAATATGCTGATGTGTTGTTTAAAAATATTTCTTATTACCATCAATGTTGAAACAAGGCTGCTTAATATGTTTTACATAACATTATAGTCTTTACGGTCACTTTTGATCAATTGTATGCATCCTTGCTGAATACAAGTATTAATTTATTTTGAAATAAAGAAATAGCCTACATAAAATAATTGAATAAAAATGACTGATCCTAAACTTTTGAATGGTTTTGTAGGCTGACATTTTCATTTGCTTAAAAATAATAACAAATACAACAAATATACATTTAAAATGATATAAAAAGTAATTGTATAAAAAAACTGTTGGCAGAGCAAGTACAAAACAACTGCCCCGACCAGGCACTGTTGAGCCCTGAGTTGTGCTTGGTTATTCTGATCTTATGAAAGGTGGCCTGAAAAGTTTGAGAGCCTCTAAAGCAGAACAAGTTTCAACTGCACAGATGCGTGTCTCCTACAGTGACTGGTCGTCAGGTTTGGCTCAATAGCAGGCATGGGTTATTTGAGAAGTTCATGTCCTGAGGTGAATATGTATAGCTACAGAGTTAAGGTCCTGACCCGGGAGGAAGCTCGTCTTATCTCCTTCCATCCGCATCACTCAGAATGATGGTGTTCTGGGCTCGGCTCATCGCTGTGTGATAAAGAAAACAGCGCATCATTTGTCAGGCGAGGCCCACTGACAAGACCCCCATTAAGATCCCAGCCTGAGGCTTTAGTTGGACGAGTCATTGCCTGTCTGTTTTGAGTGACAGTTGATAAAGTGTCGCCTGGGTAGGGAGGACATATTTGTTTACAGATCACTCTCTGGCTAATTGTAGGTGTCTTATTTTTCCAACCCAGCGTCCCTCATCACAAGCTTCACTCTTCTGCCTGTCTTCAAACTTACCGCTCCCCTCCAAATGAGTCTTGACACTGTGGAGAAATGGCTAATGGATCTGTGTAATGGCTTCTGATGACAAACTCCACGCTTGGAGAACCATGTAATCTCTCCACAATTAATTAAAGTGCTTACCGCTCTCTTACACACACATATGCACACACACTCTCCACCTCTTCCTCCTCCTCCCTCTCCTTTTCTTTTCCTAAGCAGATGTGGCTAAATGACAGGAATAGCATCGCTGTCAGCGGTAAAAAATGAAGGCCTGGCCTGTTAACAAAGAGAGGGGTGATGTGAGACACAGATGCGGGGTTATCGCTGCCGTAACGCTGGGATGGATGCGAGGGTCCTGCGCTCCTTAGCATCTGCAGCTAGGCACTGGTAATTACCACAACAACCCCCAGCAGCACAGCAGTCTGTCAAAAACTCATGCTATAACACACCACAAAGAGAGATGAAGGGGTAATGTGTGTGCGGTAGTTCTGTCTATACCGTGAAAAAGTTTATTACATTGGTTGTATTTGATTGGCTGGAATAAATTCCTCTGTCACTGTTGTGAAAATGGTTACTGATCCTATAAGTATGTTGTTTGACTTGGCAGGGCAACATTTTTATGTCCCCACATCCCATCAAATATGCCATGGGCCATATTATATTATGTTATGTTATGTTAATTATATTATTTACCTGATTATTAATAATACACATAATTTTGTTAATATTAGATAATAATTCTATACTACTAATATACTGTTTTTCCCCCTTAAATCTTTTTATTTTTAAAAGAATAAATTTAAGAAGGAGGTCACAAGAGAATCGTCACATTTGCGGGTCCATGACTTAAAGGGTTAGTTCACCCAAAAATGAAAATTCTGTCATTAATTACTTACCCTCATGTCGTTCGACACCCGTAAGACCGCCGTTCGTCTTCGGAACACAAATGAAGATATTTTAGTTGAAATCTGATGGCTCTGAAAGGCCTCCATTGGCACAATGCATGGTTCACTATCAAGACCCTTAAAAGGTACTAAAGACGTTGTTACAAAGTCCATCTCACTACAGTGGTTCTAAAATAACTTTATGAATTGGCAAGAATAGTTTTTGTGTGCAAAAAAACCCTAAATAACGACTTATATAGTGATGACGATTTCAAAACACGGCCTCATGAAGCTTCGAAGCGTTATGAATCAGTGAGTCTTGAGAGTGAACCGTGCATTGTGCCAATGGAGGCCTTTCAGAGCCATCAGATTTCAACTAAAATATCTTCATTTGTGTTCCGAAAACGAACGGAGGTCTTACGGGTGTCGAACGACATGAGGGTGAGTAATTAATGACAGAATTTTCATTTTTGGGTGAACTAACCCTTTAAAGTCTGAAAACCTGAAGTCATTGCTCTAAGTTGGCAGTCATGCCTACAAGGACTATAAACTGACCATCTAAACTGTTGAAATCATTTCTACTTCTGATAAAAAAATAAATATATATACAATTGAGTTGCTGAATGAATGGAAATATGTCAAACTCTATTGATGTGATTATCATTTTCATTTGGAAATTGTTTCCAGTTCAGTTGTTTTTTTGTTTTGTTTTTGTGGCGGCTGGTTTTCTCATTTGGAAGATAAGGATGAGTGACCACAAAATGCGTTTAGCTCTATACCTATTACCACATCATCTGTTCAGTCCCATTAATAATTAGTTACAGCAAATCCTGCATGAACTCCTCTCAGCCTTGAGAGAACTCTGATATCCCTTCAACTTTTTTTTCAACCTTTTCTGTTCGTCTTTTTCACCTTTGTGCTTTTGTTTTCTTTTTCCACTGCGATATCGATCCGAACGCAAAGGCATAATTAAGCTCATTTTGGAGATAATTCCTCCATCTTAGTTGATGTTTTATAAATAAATGAGAAATTCTCTATGCTTTGTGTAAGTTTTGATAGGAGCCATTAGTTTGGAGTTGCTTTCGCCATTGATTTGATTAAAGGCATTATGCATTGATTAATGAGTTTTACACTTGGCTGGGTGGAGAAGAATTGCAGCACGTTCTTTGACCCAAAACTCACTCGTTTTCCTTTCTTTCCTCATTCTCTGTCCTCCTCCTCCTCATGCAAAGAAGAGTCAGCAGTGGCACAGCGCAAGCATCGCACAAATCACTGGAGCCTTTTATTTGGAAACGTATTTGTTATCCCCCTTCAAATTGATTCTCGAAATCAGTTTTGCTTTAATTTCCATTTTCATAAGAGTTGATAACTACAGAAGGAATTAATATGAAAATTGGTTACCTACCGTATGCGAGAGAATGTTGGGAAAACCACAAAAAAAACATTCACAGTGCCGCAAATTGCCTAGCAATTAGAATTCTCAACGGAAAAAAAATCATCTTTTTTTTCGCTCTCACCTTCTCTTTCTCTTTCAGTCTCGCTCTTTCCATTTAGCTTTCAAAGCAGTCTTGTTTAGACACCCAGTTCATACCTGTGTCTGTTCAAAAAATGCAGCATATAAAAGATGAGCTGAATATGTTTGGCTGAATATTGCCCTCCTTCCCCGTGCCGATCTGTCTTGCTTAGGGAAGCAATCCTAGGTGCAGTGGATAAACTAATATCGGAGCATCACCTCAGAGAGACAATACAAACGATGGGGTAATCTTTCATCTCTTTATGCATACAGGGAAATATGAAAAATTGCAGTTTAGGAATATTTCTGCGAGATTGGAGGCTCAAGCGGCGGTCGCCGTGGCGCCCAGGGCCACTTCTGACGCCATGACAACCAGAGGAAGAGTGATGAGAGTATTATGCCCGCCTGTCGCCCCGCTACGAGCCCCCTGCCAGGGCCGCACGTCAACGCACACACACATGCTATTTCTCTCATCGCCATGATTGACAGCTGGGCTTGACATAATTGTCTCCGTCATCTCTCTCTCCGGTCGCTTTATTGCTCCTGCTGCGGTGGCGTCTCTGCTGGAAGAGAAAGATAAATCTGTCATTTATCACTCCTCCTTTCATCCCTCCATCACTCGTCTCTAACAGACCCTGTTAAGGGGGTAATCTGCCTGTGTTAGCCAGCGAGCCTATTCATCACCACGAGCGGACCCGGAGGGGTCACGCCGCTCATCCCTCGTCCCCGGTCCCTGTGCGCTGCAGCTAGGCCAGGCGGTGAGAGCAAGCTGGTGTGAGCGAAGCTCAGGATCAAGCTCAGGGCAAACAGAACAGGCTCACAGCAATAAGGTGGCATTAGGCTGGGATTGACGCTCACGCTCGGGTCTGAACTCCCATGATTAGATCTCATATTAGCTCTTAGCATATGGCTAACACCTGAAGACCCCAGTGCACCGAGTAAAGCCCTGCGACTTATTGAACACACAGCCATATCCCTCTCCTGTGCTCAAGATGATATCAAAACGCCGTTGATGGGTACCTCGGTCATATTGCTAGCCTCTTAACGTTAAGTGTGCCTCCATGACTGACCGTTAGCCGCACCTTTGCCTAATGTATCTGAAAACACCTCATTTTCAGGTGTGTGTTTTTGAATGAGGTAACTCCCCCAACAATCTTCGAAAGTGCTGAATCCCATACACTTTAGCAGGTAAATGCGATTGCCTTCACCTCTGAAGTGTTTTCAGAGAGAGAGAGAGAGAGAGAGAGAGGATTTTATTTGGTAGTTTATTGCGTCATATTTCTCTAAAGCTTCTTTGTTGCAGAGAGTCTCTGAGCGTCTCTGTTTACTCCCCATATATATGTATTATCAGTCTCTCTCTCCTCCTCTTCAATATATACTATTTTTTAGCTTCACAACCCACTGGTTATTTCTCTCTCTCTCTCTCTCGTTTTTGTTTTATTCAGCTGAATAACCTCTCCGTCCCTGGTTAAATCTGAGGAATATGTATGTGTGTGGAGTAAGGGAACCGTTTGGGGTAGATGAGATCAGCGCTCTCATATCTCACTCGGCATGTGTAGATTTATTGAGCTTCGATAAGCAACAAGCGAGCCATCACTCTGGGCCAATAGACTGCCTCCAGCCTGCCTGTACTTATTTCACAGGACCACTCAGCGCCACACCAGCGGCCCCGTGGGTCTTCTTTGCAGAGGCTGCCCACACAACTGCCTGAGTCATTATCTGTCTTTTTCCTTCTTTCTACTTCTTACTCCCCTCTCTTTTTTATGCGTGACTAGCCACCTACATTTAAGAAAACAAAATATATTTGATTTGAATAAATTTATATATTTAAAAAGGTAATTTACATTTGAATCATAGCTGTATTTTTGGCTCATTGAGTATTTTAATTAACTTAAATATAGTTGGCTATATTTTGTTAGTCAAAAGGACATATTTTTCTTGCACAGTGGAGTTTTTGAATGAATGGGCATCTCAATTGGGTGGCAGGGTGGCATTTGAATACTATAGATAAATTTACACAAAATGCTAAACTAAAATAACAAAAAATCTTGAACACACTTTTACTTAATTAGCATTAGAATAATCAAAACCTGTAATAATCAGCAGCATGTAAATTAATATTCCCCTTTACAAAGACCTAAAATGCCCCACATGGTCTTAAATCGATGGCTATAAAGTGCCTTGCGGAAGTCTTCATTTTCACATTTTATGTTGCAGCCTTATGTTTTTCTACATCAATACACTACACACCCCATAATGGCAAAGCCAAAATCAGATTTGTCATAACTTGATTTATATGGGGGAAAAAAAGAAATATCACATCGCGTAAGTATTCAAACTTATGATTTGACACTTGAAATCTAGCCCAGAATGCATCCTATTTCTGAGTTGCGCAGGTGCGGATTCTGTGTGGGTCCAGCCTTGAGTTATTGTTTTAGTCACACTCTATTTTGATCCTCTAAAAGCCGCACTTGTTCCTGTTGTCAGTTCTTGTTTCAGTGTGTATAGAAACCTGTAGTTCAGAAAGAGGTCAGATGGTCGTTTTTCACAACACATGTTATCAAAATACTGTATAGATTGCCTTTAGACCTTCCTCTCCACACATAAAACCGATGAGCTTTCTGTTATCGGTGTGTGTGTGTTGCGTTATGTGTGGTATTAGAGAAAATCTCTATGTTTGTGAGGTGTTGCGCACTCCTCTGACCCCTGATATCCTGCTGAGAGAAATTTCATCAGATGACACGCTCTCTCTCATCAGGGGGGTCTGTCTTCCTCTTTCACTCTCTCTGTCTGAGATATCAAGTGGTACTTCAGGTCTTTGCCAATATCTCAACAAAACAGGGGATTTGGTCTGGACAACAATAGACCTTCCCCCCTTGTTTTTCTTTTCAAATCCAAAAAGAGCTATATACACATATCCTCAAACCCTGAATTAATCATAACAACTTCTTCAAGGTTATCTGCTATTTTAACATAACATTTAGTCTTTTAGGTGATTTTATAGGCCTCAAACCTTTAAATGCTATCTGTTTATTGTATTTTAGAGAGATTTTAATTAAATATAGAGACAGTGTGTCACACTCTTTCCAGGTTGTCTCTTTTCTTCATGCACACATATGTCTGGTTTGCTATATTTGTGGGGACTCTCCATAGACTTAATGGTTTTTATACTGTACAAAGTTTATATTCTATCCCCTTACATTAACCCTACGCTTAACCTACCCATCACACAAAACCTTTCACACATTCTGTATGATTTATTAGCTTGATATTAGCATATAGTGAATGCCTAAATTGAGTCAGTGTGCATTCAGGTTAAAGTCCAAAAACATGAACACACACACAATTGTTTCACTATATTAAAGAGGACATTGCATAGACTTCCATTGATTTTACATCATGTTAATGTTGTTTTCAGTCGCCTAAACCCAAACCCTAAACCCGCCCATCACAGAAACATGCAAAACACTACATTTAAATAAAAACATGTTTTGGCCAATTTAGAAGTCTTTTTATCTAGTGAGGACCAGAAATATGTCTTCACTTGTCGTTGTCATTATATTTCACTATATAAGTGCGGACATTTGGCCCTCACAAGTAGCCAAACCTGTACACACACACACACACACACACACACACACACACACACACACACACACACACACACACACACACACACACACACACACACACACACACACACACACACACACACACACACACACACACACACACACACACAGGTCTCAAATAGATTTTGTGTGGGTGAGCAATATTAACAGAAACTGCTACAGCAGGCTAATCAATGCTCTATGTAAAGACATGCAGACTAGTGAGTGAAATCGCCGTTCGGACACGATGACTGTCGATAAGCAGCTGTCTTCCTGATGACTGTAATTGGCCTGGTGTGACCAATCTGAACTCAAAGGATTTGTGTCATGGTAAATTGAACAGTTCACGTGTGTGTAGAAGAATAGAGATGTGTGATGTTTTATTTATTCCACTGTATACTAGATACTGCATGTATTACAATGATAATACAATATATATATTACAATGATACAATAGTTCTATGAAGTAATCTTATTTTTTTTTTGACTGACAAACTTAATGGATTGCTGTATACGTGATAGACGTGATAGTGATAGGCTTATGATATAAGAATAAACAATATATTAACTGACGCCACCATTGATAATAGCTATTCAATGATCTGCCACTTCTTTTCCAGTAGCATCATCTTATAAAATGTTATTTTGCACAAGGACTTCTGGCTTTTATGAACTTTTGACAGAAGTGTGTGTATGAGTGCATGATCCATTATAGTCCTGTGTAAAGTCTGAGAGGTTTGAGAGCAGCTGTGTGCACAATGATTGATCTGGAGAATTTTGTGTCGGTTCCTTAATAACAAACCCATTGTGACAACTGCTTATGAAAGTATGTATTTCTAATCTTGCCACTATCTTGAAAATATGACCTCTGTGTAAATATGCTAAATACTCCTCTTGTGGATGTCCTTAATAAAAAAGTGCACTTTTTTATTTTTGTTTTATAAGTATATTTTATTCAATTCTTTTTTATTTCATAGGTATATTATATATATTTTTGTCTTATTTTATTTTATTTTTAATCAGCTAAAATTATCATTTTATGTCCCCATTAGATAATTAGGTATAGGTAAACAAAGGTAAATGTGTGCACATGTGCTCTTCTAAGTTAGTTATGTCTGTAAGCATTTATGCCACCATTTCTACCAGCATGCGGCTCTGCTAGTAAATCAGCCAGTTACATCACCGCACGCCAGCATAAAGAGTGTGTCATATGAGAGTGTCTCATTGCACAGTGTGTGTGTGAGGTGAAGCCTGCACAGTCCACTCTCCATTAATTTAATGTTAGGCTGCCTATCATCATGCACAGATGCCTATGGACACATAAATGGCCCTCTTGTGTGTGTATACTTGTGTGTGTGTTTGCACAAGCGTGTAGCCCACCGAGCCTAATGATGCGGAAAGATAGCGTATGCCACTGCAGCACACAGCTTTATTTACAAACACACTTTTTCACACACACACACACACACACACACGTATACACACACACACACACACTCATTAGCTGATCAGTACAGTTATAATAATTAACACATAAAACACCAGCTCTTTCGGGTTCCCCCCCTCTCTGTCATTAAGATGATATCATTGAGCATTGAGATGGAATGGTTACGTCTGTTCATTCATTAGAGAATGCATCCATCTGGTGTGTTTGGGTGTGTGGGAGTGCGTTTAGCGGGCAGTGTGCCCATCGATCTGAAAGGCTTCATTAGATAAGTGCTGACATCACAGATTGATGTCTCTTTAAGGCAGCCTGCCACAGCGCTGACAGGGGAAATCAGAGATATTGACTTCCCTGTGTGTGTGTGTGTTTAGAGATGTGAGTGGTGTATGTAAAGTGCATGAATTATGCTTGCAGGTGAATTTCTGGGTAGGTGTGCGTGTGTGGGTCTGTCCTATTCCTCTGGTTTAATGGGCTCCCAAGCTTTAGGTGTTCACTAATGATTGTTGTTACACACTCCACTGTGCGACTAAGGGCCTTGTCAAACTGTCAGCATCACATACGAACGTTCACTCAGAAGAGAGGAGAGGAGAGGAGAGGAGAGGAGAGGAGAGGAGAGGAGAGGAGAGGAGAGGAAGAGAAGAGGAGAAGAGAAGAGGAGAAGAGAAGAGGAGAAGAGAAGAAGAGACTAATTAGAACTAAATTCAAATTGAACAATCCAGAAATAAAGACAAACTACAGGGGGTGTGGAAATAGAAAATGATGATAGATATAAACTGAAGAAGAATAAAGGAGAGAGTAATTGAGTGAGAGTTTATCTGTGTTTAACCCGTGTCTCTGAGTGCTGATAGCAGATTGATTAGGGATGTCGTTACCATTCAAAGTGTTTTACTAATGAAGACCAGGGCAAGATCATTCTTATTGACTACCTATGAGCCGCTATTGATCTCAGTTTAGATTGAGCAACAAAAGTGTGTGTGTGTGTGTGTGTGTGTGTGTGTGTGCGTGCGCATTTGAGCGTATAACTGCCTTTAAGGGTTTGTCTGGTTCTGTCACTTGTATAAATAAGCTATGCCCTAGTCATTACTTCAGTATGACATTCTTCTCTCACATGCTATTTTTATCCAACTAGTTTCCTCAGTAAACATCCTTGTTGGTCTTGGAACAGTATTCCTATAAACCAGATTTGAGTGATAGTTATTGGTTAGAGATATTACTATGTTTGCCAGGAATGTTGTTCTAGGACCAACAAAAGATATTGATTCAGAAATGCACATCTTAAAAATTAGCAATAGGTGAACTCTGCTACAATGCATTAGATTGTAACATTTATGTTTAATATTGTTAAGTAATATTGTTCAATAATAATTTAAAAACAAATGCAGCTGCAGTACTTATGGCATAACATTTATTACAGCGATATTTCACCCCAAAATTATAATTCTGTCATTTATTCACCCTCATGACCCTGCAAGAATTACTTTCTTCTGTGGAGCCCAAAATAAAATGTTCTATACAATGAAAGACAGTGGGGTCCAAAACATAAAGGGTATGTTTACACGACAAAAATGCACTAAGAACTGACCAGTTTTTATTTCGCTTTTTACGCATAGAGAAGACACCGTTGTCAAAAAGATCACTGTTCTCACGGATCTGTGAAAATGATTAAAAACACTGTATTATGCATGCCAGGCCAGTAGTTGGCGATGCCGCTTGAAAAGAAACACTATTCGCCCATAGATTAAACATGTAATATGCATGACGTCACTGTTTTCACAGATTTGCCGTTTTCAATACATTTGAAGTTTATGTTGAGTGAATTCTGCATTTCAAATTTTTAATATAAGAGTATATTTAAAGTGTACTTAAGTATACTTGGAATAGTTCCACTTTAGCACAAACAAGTATATTTAATACAACTTTAGTTTTAGTTTAACTTTAGCACTGCTTTTGTACAACTACAATCCATTTAGTACAAAATTAGTTGTTCCAATTCTATAGACTTCAAGTATAACAATTTATAGTGTGTCACAAATACATTTATTTTTACTAAAGTACATACAAATAAATTGTGCGCAAGTATACTATTTTTCATTAGGGTATATATATAATTAATTCGTTTTTTAGGGGGTTTTTTTGGACAGCTATAGGGTTACATTTCTCTCATCCCCAGTTTCACAGACAAGGCTTAAGCTACACTCTAAAAAAAAAAAAAGGTTCTATATTGCACCAAAAATGGTTCTTGGCTCGTAATCATAGGGGAACCTTTTTTAGTACTATATAGCACCAATTTTGGTGCTTCAGTGGTTCTTCAGCGGTTCTTCAGAGGTTCTTCACCGGTTCTTTGACTAAGGTGCTATATAGCACCTCTGAAGAACCGCTGAAGAACCACTGAAGCACCAAAATTGGTGCTATATAGCACTAAAAAAGGTTCCCCTATGATTACGAGCCTTTTTTTTTAGAGTGTAGTCTCAGATTAAAACAAATGTTTGAGCTGTTTTAAAGGTGCACTATGTAAAACATTTTCAGTAAAATATCCAAAAACCACTATGCCAGTGTTATATTTTGTTCAGTTGAGTACTTACAATATCCCAAATGTTGAGAAATTGCTATTTCAACCAAGGAACCGGGACGTGTGAGGGAGTCGCCTGTCGATTGCGTCATATCTGCGTTCCCCTCAGTTTCCGGTTTTATTTTGCAGAAATGCTTTACTCTTACTGCAGTGAGCAACAAGTGTCATAGCAGCCGCCGAGTGAACGCACTGAGTAACGTCATAACTTCATTTTCAACACACTGAGCTGCTTTACCTCATACTCATCACCAGAAAAGCGGAAGTAGCGCCGGCGACTGTCATAATTAAAGTCCCGCTGCTCGCGAGGCGCATGTTGCCTTCATCCCTCCAGCGGCCTTGCTCAGCTCCCACAACACTCGGTCCTGCTCTGCTTCATACTACAGTAACATTAATAATCGCATTCATGAACATGATTTCTGCCCGAGTCCTATCCCGATTCTTTTAGGTTAAGACCACATGTCCCAAGATTCTGCACTCAAACTTGGCGTCATCAAACTACGCCTTTGTTTTGAACAGGCGACCTCTAGTGGATGGAAATGTTACATAGTGTACTTTTAACTGAATAAAACTTAAAATATGTCAGTGCTATTGTTTTGTCTCAATATACACACAGATGCACATATGTTTTTACTGGCATGTTTATAAAAGCTACCTTAATGTCCTAATTGAACTAAGGCCTTATCCTGGCTTAATCTAAGCCCTGTCTGTGAAACCAGGCCTCAGTCTTTTAACACTAGAACCGCCACGGGGTAAAATTTACCCATGACTGTTTTTCAAATGTACATAACAGATTTCCAATAAAATATCCAAGTCTCCCAGTCACTGACTTTTACTAAAACTGTGTTATTTACAATCCCCTGTTGTTAAAAATTGTTTAGATAAACCAGATTTAAAAACGGGGCATTTATATCTATAAGCGCCAGCGGGTCAAATTTACCCCTATATAATTCCTCTATTTTCGTGCTGTGTTTGAGCAACTCGTTGGCTTACTGTAAACGGTCACACAACGCACGGTCAAATAAAGATGTTTTAGCCTATTTAGAAATGTTAAAACTTTGGATTAATTATACATTTTTGTTTTGCAATTTTGTATTGAGCATTGTTTGCTATACTGTGTTGCTATTTATTCAAGTCTGCCCGTTTCCTGAAAAAAAAAAAAAAAATCCGATATGATGGAATGAATAAAACAATTTTCATGATTACCCCAAGTTAAGTGTTGTTCTCTTATTCAAATTATAAATGATATAACTATGCAAATTCATAATAAATTAGGTCAAACTGTGCACTTGAATTCGTATGTTATCCTTATCGTAAGTTGTCATACATCTTATGCAGTGCTGTGAATTATTATTGCTCTTAATTGTCTATTTAGGGTATTTTAGTAATTTAAATAACGTGGGTTATCTTAATATGGGATTAATGACATTTTATTATAATATTACACCACCCAAATATGTATTTATTTCCATCTAATTCTCGTCGTCATTGCAGGCTGGTTTAGCCTATAGTCACCAAAAAGTGATTTGTGTAGCCTGCTTAAAATAGCATAAAACAACAGGAGAAAAACATAGTTGATGACTAAAAATAATAATTTCATGACTCTATACATTACTTTGTGAAGACAGTGGCATAATACAGTGACATATTACATTTTTTTAGCCTTATCAATACAGTAATAACCTGCATGGGTAAATTTTACCCGCTGGCGGTTTTAGGTATACAGCGACCCCTGGCGGTTCTAGTGTTAAAAGTGTCCTGTCCAGTGGTGTGAAGCATGACTCTAGATGTGGATGAGAGAAGAGATGTTTAATGCTGGAGTGAAGGTTCATTTGGTCTTCATGGCTGTTAAGAATGACGTGCTACACGCTACTCTGCATCAGTTCTTTGTGTTATAGGTTTCATATGGAGGCTTGTAGTTTTGGCTTCTGTAGCGGTTTGGGAATTGTTGAATTTGGATGATAAACTCTAATTATATTTAACAGCCTCATTGCTTAATAAAACAAGGCTTTCTGGATCCCTCTTCATGTGCCGTGTGAAAACAAAACAGAAAGTTGAGGCTGAAAGTTTTAGTGGGAGATAAGCATAAATTTGAGAGTTTTCGTGTTTAGTTTAGCGCAGGCAGTGTTAGCAGCCGCAGGCTGGATCCCCGCTGGGCCCGGCTCACCCAAGGCTCTTTCCCCATTTGCTGCCTCCAGGAGATTAAAGAGAATAAATGCCATCTGATTGGCTGTTTAAAATTTCATAAGCCTTTGCAAAATGTACAGAAATGTCTTAGTTTTTATAATGCACATTGTAGAAAGGTTTAATCTGTTAAAAAGGAAGGTGTTTTGATGTTGAGTTCATTATACTACAGACTTGCACAGAAAAGTGTCAGTCTCGTTTTCCCGTCAAATGTCATTGAGAAGTGATGTTACGCTTTGCTTTGTTCTGCAGAGGGTAAATGACACGTAAAGTGAGCAGTAATGTCAAACAATTATTTTAAATTGTAATAATATTTCACAATATTACTGTTTTTATTGTATTTTTGATCAAAGAAATGCAGCCTTTGAACATAAGAGATTTTCAAAAAAAAATATATATACCGACCCCAGACTTGTGTAACTCGATATTTACTTCTAGTTTACAGAACTGTTGTATATAAACACACTTGCTATTGTGCTGTTATTCTGAGTCCGCATGACTGTGATTATCTATGGCCGATTCACAGCCATGCTGATATTCAAACTCTTTTTGTGTTAATGCTTAATCATATGGCCAAAAAACTAGCATCAATTTTCATGTCTTCTCTTTTTCATAAGCCTGTGTTGAATATCCCAAGGTGCTGCTCAGTATTTTATTCAGCTTGTCAGAAACTGTAACAGATCTATTGTGGGATGATTATTACAGAGTTTTGGTGAAAGCCACTGATCAACAGAGCAATTAAAAACAATGAATAAGGCTTCCAGCTTTAGCTACAGCTTAGACAATACAATCCTCTCCTGGTGGACACGTTTTCTTGAAATGAAGTGGGGAGAAATGTCACTCTCTCTTTGTCTCTTTCTCTCTCACCATTTGGTATTGCTCTCTCACTACAACATAATGACACATATTTCAGCACAATATGAGGTTGTTTATGTTTGTTAGGTTTGGCATTGTGACTTGACACTATTTCTCACTGATATGGAGATCATTTATTAGTGCCAGCATGTGTTTAGCACACCAAACTGAACCTAGTGCCAAAGGCAGAGATTCCACATTCAAAAGCAATGCAGGGAGAAGAAAGATACACTTTTCTTCTCAAAATGAGAACTTATACTAATGTTAATTTGATGTCCAGAGGTGAGTTGGGTTATATTAAAAGAGAATTATAGGTGCAATGCCATTTAAAGGGATAGTTCACCCAAAAGATTACAATTGCATCATAGTTTAGTCACCCTCATGTCATTTCTGACTTACTCTCTTCTGCTGAACACAAAAGAGTAACCAAACCATTTTGGTGATATTGACTCAAAAACACCAATACATGTCTCAAAATATCTTCTTTTGTGTTCCACAGAAGAAGAAAAAAAGTCGTACAGGTATCCATCAACATGAGAGTGAGTAAATAATAATAGAGGGGGATGGGGTGAACTATCCCTTTAAGCTCAATTGACAACATGTGCTGACATGCTGTCCATTACCACTGAAAATTATTATAATTTGGGCCTCAATGGATGTATTTCATGGTAAAGATGTGCCATCATACAACACACAAGTGAATGACTAGACGGGGCTTGCACTGTGTCAGGATGGAACACATGCCACCTAATGAATAACTAAAGAGCTGAAGGGGCAGACTGATGTGTGTGTGAGAGAGAGATGGTGAGGTGGTGTTGGTGCCAGGTTCATGCCAGGCTCTGCTGAAGGCGATATGCCTTAGCAAGATCCTGTGTAGGATAAGCAGAGGAAGCTGGCAGCATTAACATACCGATGCCGGAGGACTTGAGCGGAAACGCCTCTTCAGTGCCTGTCTTCTCTTCCCTTCTTATTTCACTTCCGTATGTTTCATTTCAGCCCTTTATTCCATATGTGTGCTTCTTCCTTTCTTCTATGTACTCCTCCTCCATGTTTGTGTACACCACACTTTCTTCTCTACAGTATCATATTCCAAATCCAGGTTGTTACTCAGAGGGTTTCACCATCTTCTGTAGGTAGTTAGAAATATGTGGGTTGGAAGTTCATGGCAAAATTGGAAAGCGACAGCTTGTTGAGTGTGTTCTCCAGTGTGTGTAGGCTGAAAATTACACTCATAAAAGCAGTTTTAAATTCCATAACAATCAAAATACGGTGCATTAATTACCCAGAGACATTCGAAATACACTGACTGACTGTTGTAGCTATGGTGAGATGTTCCCACTGAATAGTTTCTCAGTTTACATCCTATGAATTGTATTACACTTGCAATAACTTAGCAGTCAGTTTGGCCCGCAAATCTAATAAATGTGAGGACTCTGAGTTTCCTCAACGTTTTAGTGAAACACCATACATAATTAAAACACTTTTATGAGTACAGTCTTTATATCATGTCATCTTGTGAGCATTTAGTGATGGCAAAAGTAATCTAAATGCCAAATTCAGAAATGAGCATACACTATAAAGTGTGCAGTATTGGACACTCGATATCCAATATTGACAGATACAGTAAATCATAAAATCTGTAATATCGACACATAACTGAAAATGTACCTATACATCACCAACACACTGACATGCTTTAGTTGCTAAGTGGGGCATTCCTGCTAACTAGTTTCTCAGTTTACATTCTCTAAATTGTATTACACTTGCAATAATTGACCAGTTTGGGCCTCTCACCGGAGGCATTTTATTTTCAAAGAGCATCTGAGAACTGAGATGAACTTGCCTTTTACCGCCCGAGAGTGACTATCAGTTGTCCAATCGGAGAGAATGTATGCGATTCCCTTGTGTTGACTCCTTGTTCCTGTTTTGGTTTGTCAGAGCATCTGTTGTTCATGTCGCTCCCCTAGTCTGAGATTTGAGCATAACCCTGGCATCTCTTTCTCTCTCGTTCTCTTTGATTAAAGGTAGGATGGTAGCGGTGGCCCATGTGCTTTTTAGAGCATTAAATCCGGCCTCTGCAGATTTGCACGCCTGTCGCTCAGCCCTGTCAGGTGAATGCCAGAGAGACTGAGAGAGGTACCAGGGTCCACGGAGCTACATGGATAAACCATTTGTATCTGTTCAGTGCTGTGAACAGCGATCAGACAATGTACTCCCAGGTCTCATGGGGTGCAGTAAGCTGTGTGTGCTGTATTTGAGGCGTGAGTGATGTGTGGGGTGGACAGCCAGTGCCCGCAGGAGAGGACCATAGGGCAGGGTGCCACAGGGAGCCACCCACATCATGTCTTCTTCCCCATAGTTGCCTTCCAGCACTCTCCATGCAACTCCTTTCCTTCAGGTTAGCCACAAAGCTAAGTAAAGCAAAGCTTAGTAGCGAGTGAGTTGATATTAGCATGAGTATACTTGTGTGATTTGTTTTTGTCTCTTGAGGTGGTCCACATTAGGTTTCCTCCTAAAGCGATATTTCTGCTAAGTTTTGATGCTTGGAAACATTTGAAACGCAGCTTGTTAATTTATTTTGCAGCATACGTTTGGTTAGTGACATTGGCTAGTCTCTTTTCCTCTTTAGTGACAATATTCATCAGGGATGCTCCATATATATACACTCACCTAAAGGATTATTAGGAACACCATACTAATACTGTGTTTGACCCCCTTTTGCCTTCAGAACTGCCTTAATTCTACGTGGCATTGATTCATTTGCTGAAAGCATTCTTTAGAAATGTTGGCCCATATTGATAGGATAGCATCTTGCAGTTGATGGAGATTTGTGGGATGCACATCCAGGGCACGAAGCTCCCGTTCCACCACATCCCAAAGATGCTCTATTGGGTTGAGATCTGGTGACTGTGGGGGCCATTTTAGTACAGTGAACTCATTGTCATGTTCAAGAAACCAATTTGAAATGATTGGAGCTTTGTGACATGGTGCACTATCCTGCTGGAAGTATCCATCAGAGGATGGGTACATGGTGGTCATAAAGGGATGGACATGGTCAGAAACAATGCTCAGGTAGGCCGTGGCATTTAAACGATGCCCAATTGGCACTAAGGGGCCTAAAGTGTGCCAAAAAACATCCCCCACACCATTACACCACCACCACCAACCTGCACAGTGGTAACAAGGCATGATGGATCCATGTTCTCATTCTGTTTACGCCAAATTCTGACTCTACCATTTGAATGTCTCAACAGAAATCGAGACCCATCAGACCAGGCAACATTTTTCCAGTCTTCAACTGTCCAATTTTGGGGAGCTCGTGCAAATTGTAGCCTATTTGTAGTGGAGATGAGTGGTACCCGGTGGGGTCTTCTGCTGTTGTAGCCCATCCGCCTCAAGGTTGTGTGTGTTGTGGCTTCACAAATGCTTTGCTGCATACCTCGGTTGTAACAAGTGGTTATTTCAGTCAAAGTTGCTCTTCTATCAGCTTGAATCAGTCGGCCCATTCTCCTCTGACCTCTTGCATCAACAAGGCATTTTCGCCCACAGGACTGCCGCATACTGGATGTTTTTCCCTTTTCACACCATTCTTTGTAAACCCTAGAAATGGTTGTGCGTGAAAATCCCAGTAACTGAGCAGATTGTGAAATACTCAGACCGGCCCGTCTGGCACCAACTACCATGCCACACTCAAAATTGCTTAAATCACCTTTCTTTCCCATTCTGACATTCAGTTTGGAGTTCAGGAGATTGTCTTGACCAGGACCACACCCCTAAATGCATTGAAGCAACTGCCATGTGATTGGTTGATTAGATAATTGCATTAATGAGAAATTGAACAGGTGTTCCTAATAATCATTTAGGTGAGTGTATATCGATTAGGCATAACATTATGACCTAATACTGGTCCTAATATTGTGTTGGTCCCGCTTTTGCTGCCAAAACAGCCCTGACCCGTCAAGGCATGGACTCCACTAGACCCCTGAAGGTTTTCTATGGTATCTGGCATCAAGATGTTCGCAGCAGATCCTTTAAGTCATGTAAGTTGTGAGGTGGGACCTCCATGGATCGGACTTGTTTGTTCAGCACATCCCACAGATGCTCGATTGGATTGAGATCAGGGGAATCTTACAAGCAAATTGGCGAACAAGGAAATGCTTTATGCTGAAAATAGATATCGCAGCCCACACCTGCTCACTTTAATAACTCCATAAACTTCCACTCGCTGTATGAGGCAAGCTTATACACCCCCCAAAATGCTTACAATAAGTGGACATGGCAACACAACAAGAACGAGTTCTGTGAAGCAGCTTTTAAGAATAAACAAAACACAACACAGTGCTTTAAGGGTTAGTTCACTCAAAAATGAAAGAAAAAAATCAACATCATTTACTCACCCTCATGTCATTCCAAACCCGTAAGACTTTCGTTCATCTTTGCAACACAAATTAAGTTATTTTAAATGGAATCTGAGAGCTTTCTGTCCTTCATTGACAGTCCACTCATCTACCACTTTGACGCTTCAAAAAGTTTAAAATTAAATCAAGCGGTTTAGTCCAATTTTTCTAAAGAGACACGATAGCTTTATATAATGAACAGATTTTTTTTATGCTTTTACTCACATATAAACCTTGATAATTTTTAACTGTAATATGCCAGAACGTTGCTATGGTTACCACTGCCATTCTTCATCGCAGTTTCGGGAGCGAGTCGTGCTTCGTACATACGTGGAGCGATAATTTAGGGGACTCGCTCCACGTTTAAATGGAGTTAAATCGAGTTAAACTTTGCAGTCTGTACGTGACCATACACAATTTGGTTGTCAGTCATCTTTTAGTGCTTAATCCTACTGAACCCCCGAAAAATCCAGATAGTGACAACCTCATTTACAAAAAGCAGCCTTTCAAAACACCTTTGTCGACTGTGCTTCACTTAAAATTGCTGAACATTGTCTTTTGTCGCTGCCATATTTCTTTAGTCAGAATAGTGTATAACAAACACGCGATACGCCAGAACGTTGCTATGGTTACCACGGGGTCAATCATGGTAATTTCATTAGTGAGTTGTGCTCTGTACACATATGGGACAATAATTTAGGGAACTCACTCCCGCATTTAAATGTGGTTGTCACTCCTGAAACTTTACAGTGTGTACGTGGCCTATTGGACTCACTCCCACATTTAAATGTGGTTATCACCTCTGAAACTTTAGTGTGTACTTGGCCTAAAAATATGTAGGCCTAATTTTGGTAATGTACCAGCATATCGTGCATCCCTAATATGCGTTCTATCCATACATGGTCAGGTGGAGCCAGGGCTGTGTTATCCACCAGGAGGGGACACGCTTTGCTCTGCTCTAATCCTGATAGCTGATGAAATGTATCTCTTACTCTTATGGAAAAACGTACTTGTACCTTTGTACATATACCACACATCCTTTAACAGCAATTCATATCTGATGACATGAGAAACTAATTGTTATAAATCACTCCCTACCTTTTCAGAGAGTTCAGCATCCTGCTGAACAGGACGCAAGTGCTAATGTAGGATCTGCTAGATTAGAACCAAACAAAAGCAGGTGAGCCGCAATGTTAGCACGAGTAATTTGATTCTTTTCTAAACCTGTGTAGACAAGGGTTTAGCTCTTGTCGTATTTTGATGTTTGTTGAAAATGATTTGCGTTATGATTCTCAGATGATTCTTGTGCCTGTTTAATTTAAGATCATTATGTTGGGTTGGGTGTGGGTTTGTAGAGTTAAATCTGCTAATAGACTGTAATTCAGACGTCTGTTTTAACATGTATGAAGCAATCTCAAAAAATGGCTGGACCGAATCCACTTTGAACTCTGGAGTAGAAAGTTGTACGGTATGTAAATGCAACATCGTTCAGTGAGGTCACAGGTGGCGGCAGTAATTCTGTCACTGTGATCCTCTGCTCTTTTCGGCATCTCCAAACCATTTCAGTGTAGAGAAATTTGGCACGCAGCTCGCACTTTTATTAAACAACAAAAGGGGGAGGGAGTGTGGTGTTGTAACCTGTTCGTTTTTAATTAAGTGAACCATCCTCATCAAAGGCTCACCTGGTATTTTGGGTTTGCTCGATAATGATGCTTTGAATAAGTGTCGGAGCAACAAATAATACCGTGGGAGAGGACACGAAATCTTCACATGCCTTGCTCTGAAATAGCAAACCGGTTGAGGATTGAATGAATCGGAAACTTGTTTTTGACAGACAGCATATTGTATTCCATGTGTTTGTTTTTCTGCAGAACCGTGTTTTGTAGTGTGTATAATGGCAGGCAGCCAAAGCTTGGCTAAAGAGCTCAATTAAAGGTAAGACGCTAAGCACACGAACATCACTCATGACGTAAAATGGCTAACGCTGCAGATATAACTCACTCTCTGTGCCAGATGCCACAACCAACAGATGCTCTGAACATGTCAGTTATAGATTCTTGGAAGGGGAAACGATTTGGCACCAGGTTAAATAAAGATTTTCGTTGGTTGAGGTAAGTTAACTGATGTGGTAAATGGTAAATTTGTCCGTTGACCTTTATAGAAGCACTGATTGATGCTAACAGTGGAGGAACTGTTACTTTGGAAGACGCTAATCAGCTATGGGAGGCAAAAACTCTCAGAATTTTCCTTGAAAAGCTGTATAAAAGGCAAGAACCATGCAGACACACACACAATACACACACATTCGGTGTTCTTATTCACCATGGGCAAAAATACTCTCTCCCCATCAAATATTCATTCAGGCAAGCTGCTGAATGATTTTCTGTCTGTTCTAGCCATGTGCGGTGACTGGCTGGAGGTGGACGGAGTGAGTCAGGAGTCATTAGGCCTGAAGAGTCTGGGTCCTCAGATTTACAGGAAGGAGGGGGAATGGATGGTGACATGTTGATGTTGTACTCAGTATGTTGGGAGTCCCTTGAGAGACTGACCCCCTCTCTTTTATATCTCTGTTCCTCTTCGTCCTCCTCTCTGGCCAGTTTTGCCCCTTCATGCCATTTTCTCATTCACACACAGCCTTTAGACTTCGGAGCGACACAAATGATAACTTTCTGTACTTTGTGTTGGTCGTTTCGTTCCAGGGGAGCAGAGGCTAAACAGTTGTGAAGAATGTAATCTCTCAGATTGACTGGGCTGTCTGGCTCATGCTTGTTTGCTCTCAGACACTGGCCTCGGGCCAGCTGAGGGTCTGCGAGTCTGACAACTGAGCCCCTTTAGCGATCCACCCTGCTGTTTCCAGATCAGCAGTTAACCCCTTAAGCCGGTCATCTCACCGTCCCCCGTAGCTGAGCTCTGTGGGCGAACACAGCCATCCACCGAGGTTCAGAGAGATTACAGTGTGGTTTATGCAGCTTTAATGGGGATCGCATGAAGCAGAGGAAACAATTACTGCTGCTAAACACAGCGATGCTGAATTATACTTGCAAAAATGTAAAGGTCACATCATGAGGAATCAAATTTTGCTTGATCTTTTGAGATTAAAGAGTTTAGTGTACTATGAAAACAATTTTCATAACTTCAACTTTGTTCCGAGTCCAAAAAGAATTAAGAAACCACCATTGTAACAAAATACTAAATTGGGGGAACCCATGCTGTGTCTTTAAATTAGAAAAAAATGTATATATTTTAAATTATTACCCTGAAACAACCCCCCAATATGATAAGAGGAAAGTGAAATTCCATTTAAATTAATCTATGATTGTTCAATCACTTAAATTACTATAATTATAATGGGTTTACCATTATACTGAACAGGCATGTTAGTTTTTAAAATCCCCCTGTATTTTATCCCTTAAAACTCATCTTTGATTACCAAATTACATATATGAAAAGTTTTTTCCTGTGGAAAAAAAAAATTATGCCTTAAAATAGCTTGAATATAACTCTAGACCCTTGCTTTGTTTAGTATACGCCGATTCATGAATATGCAAATTAACCCCGCCTCCGCTCACTCACACCAGCTCAGAGATCCACTCGTTCAACTTCAGTGAACCAACCGCTGCACAATGGTATCGCTCTTCACAACGTCTGACACATAACGGTAATTCATATGATTAGCCTTTTGCTTGACTATATTCAAACACATAATAATGTGTTGCTGATGTTACACACACCATGTTCCCACTCACCATCTAAAAATCAATATGCTTAGAAATACTTTGAACAACTTAGAACATCAGGAGGAAGGCATATAGTTCATCATAACATCATAATATACATCATATACATAATTCACCCCTTACATTGCTAAATTCTTATCAACAGAAAAATATACTGGGATAACCTGGCTTCTCTTGAGACTTCCCTGCTTTGCAGTTGATGATGATATGCTAAAGCCTGCCCGCACATTGACGTGATTGGTTACAAGGTAGTTTGCGATGTAAGAAACACCAGCGATTTCTTTTTGTTTATTTTTACTGCAGTTTTAAGAAGAAAATACTCCGCAATGATGCTGAGTAGCATCATTAGCCACATAGACATATAAACAACATAAAAAACTTTAACTGTAGTTGCATGATTGAGTTGAAGTGAAGCTGCCACAGAAACTGCTGTGTCAAGGTGCACTCACACTTACCGCTGTTTTGCATATTGTTGCGTTCAAAATCCACTCATTTCAATAGGAATCCAAGCAATCTGGAATTTCACAGAACAGCTCTTGTTTTGAAAGTGACTTCTGAGCTGTGCTTCATACATCACTGCACTGACAGTATACAATTCCATGTAAACATGCACTATATATGGACCATTGCTTTTGTGTCCCACACCTTTTCAGCTTCTTGCGTATAGCATGGTGAAATCGCTAATTAAAATGAAAACTAATTATATCCCACTTATCTTAACACACCCACTGACTTCATTTTACTGGCATACAGTTTGTGCTCGCAGTATTAAACAATGCCAAATGAATTTATCAAACTTGAATCACTGGTGGATATGAACATGCTTTCAATTTTGTAAGTGTGAGCTCTTGATATTTTTACCATTTAAAATAAGTTTGATGGAGTTGTGTTTTAATTTAATAATTGTGTACATACATATACATAAGTTATACAAAGCAGCGTAAAGTGCATGGCACATTTAATTCTCAGGGTCAGAGAGAGGGTGAAAATGGTCATTAAAAACAGTTATGATTATCATTTTAAAAGTGTGTTATGGCCTCTTTAAATAAGCATGAACATGAGTTTTGTCTGTATTTTCTTTGTATTTGTGCCGATTTGCTACTGTTGTATTGAATTACAAGAGTTAATTTTGGAAACTGAGACAAATCTCATGTTTATCCTGCTATTGTGCTCCATAGAAACTTTTGTTTGAACTGGAACATTCCCATTGTCCTCTTTAACAACTTTCTCCAGTCCAATTGTTCGTGTGCTCTTTAGTCTCAATGTCTCTGTTAGTCCTTAAGGTATGAGGCCACTGCAAAAACACAAAGGCTTCTGTAAACCCTCATTGTGGCTTTTCATTTGCTGTTGACGCTAGTAAAGCTCGGTCGGTGTAGACAAAGGGCTGGGTACATTACACAGCAAATTACTTAATATCAATAGATGGGAAATATCCATTCTATTTACAACAAAGATAACCTGTTTGATTCTGTCAAGCATGTGTTTATCTATCACTTTAACTACATTGCTTCATTGCCGTTAACACACACGCACACATCACCTCCTCCTTATAGCTAGCACACATCCTTTTAAACGAACACACACACGCATGCATACAATTTGTCATTTAATTTGCTTTCTTAATTTTTCTCCCTTTTTCCCTCACTTACACACACACGCACACTGTGTAAACACAAATTCTCCACCCATTACCCATGTCTGTGATTCTGCTATACCTGCTTGTTGCAGTGCCCCAGGGGCCTGGCAACCTGACCGCTCCCTTCAACAAATTGTTGGCAGTTCACAGGCTTTTAAATGCCACACTGTTTTAATTACACAATTTACTTAATAGGCTGCAAAAAATGCTTTTCACACAGCAGGAGGAGCAGGTGATTCAGGACTTTAAACACCTGGTGGATGTTCTCTCACATCTCTTTGCTTTGATTTTCTGATTTTTTTTAGTTTCTCTCTGATTATCTGTAGATTATTTACTGCATGAATGCTGCTCATATTTGAACAAATTCCTTTTTTATTATGTCACTTTGTAATGTTGTCTGTTTTACTGGTAGAATGTGCCATTTCACTACTGTCATTCGTGAGAACATGACAGTTGGCACCTGCGGCTCTCTCTGTAACCAATTCTTTGTAACTGAGACCAGCCTGTCCTGTCCTCAGAGTTTCCGGAAGCAAAATCTTAGTGGTACGTGTCAAATGAAGTTGCCAAACAGAATTTGTATTAGAGCACAGCTCTATTTGTTTCTAATGAGATGACATGAATTCATTTGTGTTGTTTGAATAGAATGATGATACATGTCACCTCCCAAAATGAGAGATTTCTTTTCACTTCTACATCCACTGTCTAATCTAATCATTCAATCATTTTACGCCATCCGTTGTTATTGTATTCACCTGTTTTATTTGGTGTGTTTACACTTTCCTATGTTTAAACTCATTTTAAGGCCTTTCACCATTGTTATTCTGCTTAGTTATTCTGTGCTTTAATTTGAGTAATAACATATAATGAACTAACAATGGACACATTTTTACAGCATTTATTTATCAGTTCATGTTAATTCATAAATATACTATTGTTCATTGTTAAATAATTTTCATTCACAATACTCCACTGTTAAAAATGTTTGGGGTCAGTAAAATTGTTGAATGTTTTTGAAAGAAGTCTCACCAAAGCTGCATTTATTTGATTAAAAAATGCAGTAAAACTGTAAGGTTGTGAAATATTGTTACAATTTAAAATAGATTTTCCAATCCAGTCTTCAGTGTCATATGATCCTTCTCAGAAATCATTCTAATATGCTAATTTTCTGCTAATAATTTCTTATTATTATTTGGAAACTGTGGCACATTTTTTCATGACTATTTGATGAATAGTCAAGAATTTAGCATTTATTTGAACTAAAACTTTTTTTAACATTTATAAACATATTTTCTGTCACTTTTGATCAATTTAATGGGCCCTTGCTAAATAAAAGTTCCTTAAAAAAAAAAAAAGTACTGCCCTCAAATTACCTGGTGTGTACATTAAATCTACACTGTGTAACTTTTTTAGTTTATTCTTAGCTAAAAACACTTAGTTCTTTAAAAAATATACGTGCTCGTTAATGTTTATTTACTTCTTTCAAGTAGTAAAGTATTCTCGTAAGTTTATAATATGCCATTGAAAATACATACGGGTGAGGGGTTCGAATGCAGGTCGCCATGTTGCCCCTCCATCTTGAAAGTACATTAGCCAAAGAGGGATATACCGGTAAATTCAAGCTTCGCCTTTCGCGTTTTATCACTCGATGGTTCTGTGTCGAATGTGGACGAGGTCGAACTGGAAGCCATGTTAATCTTGGACTAAATCGGCCAACGTAGGAGTTGGAATTGAGACGAAATTGGAATTGAGAGGAACAGAAACTAATATTCACTGGATGGTCATATACCTTTTCACCGCTAGATGGGAGAAAATATCACACAGTGTAGCTTTAATGTTAAGTTATACAACTTGAAATGGTAAAAAATATATTAATATGTAATAATATTAACTTTAATATCAGTTAATGCTATAAAATTATTGTTCATTATTAGTCCATGTTGCCTGGTGCAATAAAAAAATTAACTTCTTGTAGTGTTGCTAACACTTGCTAATATTTATTTGCGTCATTTTCAATATGCAATCATTGTATATTTTATATATGATGTATTTTCTTAAAAATAGCAATTTAAAAAGTATGCTTTATGAGTCATTCTCATTATTTCTGTAATTTTCAGACTTAAAAACAAAACAAACATATGACCTATTATAGATGTCCCATGGACTCATGTGACTGCGGTCAGGTGTGGGTCACTGAAGTTGCAGTATATGTGTCAGAATAGGCCTATTTATGGGTTCATAGTTCCTAGAACTATGAACTAATGGTGTAAGTATACCCGCTTTTCACTGCAGGAACTGGGAACAATTTTAGTTCTAGGAACACCTTTTAGGGGGAACTAAATTAGCTCCTACTTTAGAGTAGGGTGATTGGCCGAATGCACGCGAAACACTGTTTTAAAAAGTCTGTGTTTAGTGTGTTATAACATCCGCCCTTTAAAAAAAAAAAAAGCTGTGTAAACATAAAGATTATAGCCTATATATTCACTCCACAAACCAACTCTACAAATAAGGAAAACAGTGATAAATGGGCTTCAACCTTCATGCTAAGGAGAAAATCCAACGCAACTTTGAGGTGACCAAGCGAAACTTGATTATGTATTTCTGCTCAGCTTGCGACTGGACATCAACCACACTTTTTCATTTACTATCTTTCTTTTTATAACAGTTATATCTAATAACGTATTAGTCAGGACTGTTAAACAGATCGTAAAGATGGAGAATGGAAGCGCTGTGTGCGCATGTTCTCAGCGCCGCCAAAAGAGTTCCTACTAAGCGTGTGTATATAGCATACAGGACACATACAGGTGTATGTTCTTTTATGTATCCATGAGACTGATCGTTTTACTGGTGCATTTGTCAGTTTTCATGGCAGTGATGTGGCAGACATTTAACATGTTAAACGCAGTGTTAGTGTTCCCAGCCTCGCTGTTATCCACTTCCTGATCACTCAAAGATTTATTGGCCCTCAAACACTCCCCTGTGAAAAACTGCAAACATTCAGAACCTCATAACCTCCTCTCCCTCAGGCACTTTTCTCTCTCTCACACACACACACACACACACATGCACATATATAGCCCTTTCCATCTCCTAACCTCTCCATATTTCATTCCGACATGTAAATAAACACCATCAGAGTGAAAAACCCCTAGTGTCGTTTTAAACCTACTAATTAGTTTTGGCTCAGAATATCACAATGTTGTATGTGTGAGGCTGTCACCTCAGTAGGTTGGACGTGTCAGGGCACAAGTTACTGCAACACTATTTGTTTTTGCGTTGATGATATATAAAGGGATGGCGGTCCAGGTGGGACAACGTCCGAAGGGACACTGAGACCCATGCAGCTTCATTCAGATGTCATTTAACAGAACTGACTGACAGACAAATGACTTCAGACCTGACCTGACTGACTGACTGACTTTACGCACGTCTCCTTATTACAACCTGTCTTCGTTTGTAGTGGCGTGTCGTGTGCTGTAAACCGGTGCTAGTGTTGACATCTGGCTGCGTTCCTTCATGAGGCCTGAGGGGGGCGATCGGAGGGGCGTGTGGGATAATTTGTTACGGTGTTAACAGGCTAATAGACGTCCACCTGGTTTTGAGAGTTCAGAGACAGCAGTGGCCTCCTCTGCAATCAGCTTAAGTCTTCAGCCCCTTTTTATTACCTCAATTATGAGAGCCGTTTAGAGGCAACCGCTCTGTGTGTGTGCATGTGTGTGTTTTTCATGTCATCTGGTTGGGTTAGGACCCAGACACCCACTCTCACCACATCAAACGAGCCCGTCTGAGTAAAGGTGTGCTGGCGGGGTCTCTCCCTGTTCTCTCTTGCGGTGTCTGTGTGTCCTATACCAGAGCTTGGGAGAGCTCGTTTCATGTGGTCTGCTGTTAGCTGTTGGAGTTCAGATGCAAAAGACCTCCTGCCTCTGGTGGACTCATTGCCTTCCACCCAAATCATTGTCTTCCAAACCACTTATACTCATGGTAAAATAAAGAAAAAAGGGGGGGGAACCCACATTTTTTTATAGCCATTTATTGAGGGAAATGGTAGATCAGATGCTAGTTTTATTTGCCTGAGGTTTTTAAAATGATCACATGCCAATAGTTTACCCAGACAGTCACCCACCCACCCAGATGCGTTTACTAAGTATTTATTTATTTCGTTGGTTAGTTCTGCACAGATGCTCAAATGATCTGAGGATTTGCACTTGCTTTCTGATATAGAACATCAATGAAACTGAATAATTACTGTTCCTAAAACTCATTGACAAATAATGTCCATTTACATTCAGTTTAGATCAGCTCCAGTTCAGTTCAGAAACAACAAAAAACGAACCAGACGGACCCTTTTTTTTATAGTTTTAAATGGGACTATCTGAAGAGTCTGTTGAAGATGTAATCAGTCTGCTTGTTCGTACTCTCAAATTGGAGATGTGATTGCCTGCATGAGCCCTAGAGCCAAACTGTGATTTATGATCGGCTCACTTGTTTTTGCATGACTCGTTTGATGGTATTTTCTGAACGGGGCCAATCACTGCCAAAAATCATAAAACTACACACCTGTGTGTCGACACACATACACCCTTCACACCTGTGCGCGTGAAATGAGAACAAAGAAGTTCGAAAAGGGGGGAAAAAATCTCCACCCTGTTTGAGTAACAACATATAAATATCTGTAAAATTTACAGCAGGCGCATACAAACCGCAGAATTCACATAGACACACCGCTGAACAAAAAGTGCTTATCACATGTAGATACAGGATAGCGCGCAGGCTAACCTCACCGTAATGTCCTAATCAAACAGCCCATTTGTAGCTGTATGGTTGTAAATGATCTCCTGGTGGGCTAATGCAATTAGCATTGTCTCCTGTCTGTGTACCCAGCATTTTAGCCCTACATCTATCAGCGTAATGGTGGCGGGCAGGAGCTCTGATGTTGTCTAATAAGGGCATTTTACTCCCTTTAAGAGAGGGGGGCAGGTAATGTACAACCTTGGAGGTGAAGTCCAGCGCCATGCTATAAACCACAGCGATATGTCACAGAGAGGGAAAGTCCAACTGAAAAGAGGTTTTAATCATTTCATTTATCAGTTCCTTCTTGCTTTTCACTCCCCCTCTCCTCTAGTTTATCTCAGTTGGAGGAGGATACAGAGAGCGAGGGAAATCGATGCGGAGAACATTACAGTAAAATGTATTGATCAGACACAGAGAGAGCCTTGCGTGCTGCCCAGATATGGCCTAGTGATGCAATGCTTAAAGGAATTTATCCACTGCCTTCTGCATTAACCTTTTATTGACTGCTTGCCTGTCCATAATTAACACTCACTTTAGCTAAAGTGGTTAGTTTCAGCTGGGAGGCCAGGTGTGCGTGTATGCGTTGCATTGTTCGCAGGCCGAGTCGAAGTTCAAGTGCGCCGAATGTGTCAGGGTGGGAGTATGTGAGCCACCCCCCAGAAGAACAGAGGTGATAGATCTCCTTCCCTCCACATTAGCTCGCTATTCCAGCAGGCCTGGCTATAGGGTTATAGGGTTTCAGAGCAAATTGAAATGAGTGATTGTAACGTCGATCTCTCCTGAGCGCGGGTCAGATGGGAGAGGTAGACTGCATCTCGCGGAGGTTAATCTGTATGGATGGTTGGCATACACTTCCAAAATATACTTCCAATAGTACACACACACACACACACACACTTTATCTACTGACTGCAGATGGAAATGCAACATGGAGTCACATGGAGTTTCTTTAACCTAAATGATAAATGGTACAATCATGATTAGAAAGTGATTCAACATTATGACATTAAAATGTTCTATATTTTGGGAGGTTGCTTCACATCGGTTGCACACTCTCACCACAAACTGTACCATCATAATGGAAAAATTCCATCATGATTTACTCACCATTTGTTTTATGAAACTCTTATAACTTAATGTTGGTCTCTTCTTCCACATTTTCTGCTTTTGATGAATAGAAAGTTTAAAAGAACAGATTTTCTTTTTTTTAAAATAGAATTTGTTTTGTAACATGGGCCCACTTTATATTACGTGGCCTTAACTACTATGACTAAAAGCACTTATAGTGTACATACGTGTTTTTACATTGTACTTGTGTTTTAAAGATTACCTGCATGCAATTACATCTGTAATTAATTTCTGTAGTTACATCTATAATTACACTGTTGACACTTCCCTTGACACCTAACCCTGCACTTAAACTTACCCATACCACCACACCTGTCCCTAACTTTAACCCATATCCTACCTCAGTATAAGCGTGTTTTGCAATACAATATGAACACAATAAGTACGTACTTACTTGTTGATGTAAGTACACAGTAGTTAAGGCCACCTAAAATAAAATGGGACCTGTAACATTGTAATTGTATTTACTGTCCCTTTTAATCAATTTAATGTGCCCTCTCTAAATAAATATTAATTTATTTGAGAAAAAACAAATCTTGAACAGTAGTTTATATTAATGTTAATTTATACAACTTTTATTGTTAGTATAGCAGCTTGGACATTCTGCTACGTTTGCATTCCACCTGTCCTTTACAAGTTAGGAACAACATAAAGAGTGAGTAAATGATTTCAAAATGTAGATTTTTTTGCAAACTATTCCTTTAAGTGTGTATGTTTGTGTGGATCTTTATGGCTAGCATTCATTTGTGTGCATGCGGTCTTTTTCACCACAGTCTATTTACTTCAGTTACCTCTTCTCTGTCTCTTCCAATTATCCAGTAAATGATGAGAGAATTTAAACACACACGCATGCGTGTATAGAACGAGCTCTCATATTATTTATGAACTGATGTGCTACATTAGAGTACTTAGCGCATGTTAACGGATGTTATTGTCAAGCCCTGATGCAGTATGAGGATGATATATCGAAGCGCTATATGCTAATTCCACCCTCGGCGTGTAATGCAGCCTCTCATGTGGCTGGTGCAGTTGGAGAGACAGCACTTAACAGGAGAGCCACTCCACCATTAAGTGGCCCTTACAAAATATATAACCACAAATAGTGTCAGAGAGGGGCTGTCCTCTGACCGCTGGACAGCACAGACTCATCCATAACATTGGCCTCCTTTGGGCACCGCTGCAGTCTTTGAGTGGAAGACCATTAGTGTTTATTATAGGCTATGATTGCTTGAGATAAGCGTTTGTGGCAGAACTTTGTGTATTTGTGAGGATAGTGATTATTCCTGTATTAAAGGTGAAGTGTGTCAGTCCCACGCCACTAATGGAGCTAAACTGAATTGCATTTTTTTGGTTGCTAGGTGGCTGCTTACTGGCTCAAGTCCAAAAAATCCACCTACCCCAAGTCTCTATGATATTCTTTTTCTGAAGTATGACTCATAATTTCCCCAGATATTTTGAAATAAAAAATGACAAAAAAAGTCTCTAATGCTCACCAAGGCTGCATTTATTTGATGAAAAATACAGTAAAACATTACTATTGTTAAAGTATTACAATATAACAGTTGAATATTTTATTTGATCATTTATTTAAAATATAAATAATTTATTCCTAGGACAGCAAAGCTGAATTTTCAAATCATTCTAATATGCAGATTTGGTGGTCAAAAACGATTATTTTGTTGTGCATTGAAACATATGCAAAATGTTTCCAAAAATTCCTCCTCTCTCTCTTTCTCACACACACTCACACACACACACACACACACATGTTTGTTTTTGTGAAATGTGAGGACATTCCATAGGCGTAATGGTTTTTATACCGTACAAACCGTATTTTCTATCCTCTTACACTGCCCCTGCCCCTAAACCTAACCCTCACAGGAGACTGTGCAGTTCACTTTCTGTGAAAAAAACTTTGTTCTGTATGATTTATAAGCATTTTGAAAAGTGAGGACATGGGGAACGTCCTCATATTTCACCCTCTTTTTGTAATACCTATGTCATACCCATGTCATTATACACATTTGTGTCCTGATATTTCACAAAAACATGCCCACACACACACACACACAGTTTTGTCATGTTTATGAGACGCTATATTGTCATATTCTAGTGAAAACCACACTGTATATTAATTAGGTGACTAAATGAAATGCTGTAACATCAAAGTTACTTTGGAATTAAAGCCACAGGCTTCACCTGCCCAGGTGTAAATGATTGAGATATTAATCTGCACTGGCCAGGTGTGCTTAGAAGGTGATTTACACTGCTTACACTTGTAGAGTTGCAGAAGTGCATTCCTAAGGCTTTGTTCAAAGGAAGAGCAAGGGGATGATGCCATTCCACACATACATACACACACACACACACACAATAGCTACACAGTCCTTTGATTTTTTTTTTAAATGTGTCATTAGGGCAGGTTATTGTGTGTCGTAAAGAAATCAGGAAATGAGTGTGTGGACTGCCCCTAGACAAACACACACTTCTTTGTGTGTTTAGGGTGAAGTTAACTATTCACACACTCCCTGGAAAGCACATACAGTATACTATATACATTTTCAGTGTATATTAAAATATTAAAATAACTTTCTTTGTTGATGAAGCCGTCGTTAAGTAATTATTATGAGTGAACAATGATTACAATCTGAAATTTAGCATTGGGGCATGCATGTTGATTCCAGAGTGTGCATCTTTCTTATGTATATTGTGCTTTTCTAAAACCCAAAGTGCTACAAACATAATACGATACAAATAAAATGCAGAATTACAAGAATAATACAATACAAATAAACTATAAATCATAAAATACTAATCATTACAATACAAATAAACAACACAAATCAATTTAGTGTCTTTGATGAATAAATGTATTGTATCTCAATGACCCCAAACATTTTAACTTCATTGTGAAAATATAATAAATATTGCATGTATTTATTTAGTTCGTTTTAGTTTTTTAATATTATATCTATCAAATGATCATGTTTTTAATAAATGTGTTGTCCCAATAGATGCCAATCCAGCCTGGCACAGACCTTGCCCCCTGAGGAAGCGCCTGTCGACCGACCCTATTGGAGTAAGGACGATCCTGACATGCCCCTCCCCTTTGACCTCTCTGACATCATCAACCGCGTTGAGTCACTTCTCTGGAGGTAAAGTAGAATTACTATGTTTTTATTGAGGTCTTATATTTTCTTTTATGTAGAGATTATTAAAATAATCGAAAGCGGCCTTAAGGATTGTTAGCCGTTTATGAAGATCAGATCTGACAATGTCCAATCTGTGAATGTCGCGCATGAACAGTGGTTCATAGATTGATACAGTAAAGCGTAAATGCTCAAAATGTGACTTACTTTCGCTTTTTCTTTCCTCCTAGGATGTAAGATGTTAGTAAAAGAAGGATATAAATGGAGAGAAAGAATGGTATGGGTGGATGTTAAGAGATAGAGGCCATGATGGAGATCACAGGTGACCAAAAACAGTACAACACACACCTGTTCAGTTTCTCCTTTCTGGCCCACCTTTGCCTGAAGACCAACATTCACCTTCACACACACCAAATTGAGGTCCACTCGGATGGACAGACGGATATAAGGATGGAGACCGGGGTGGATACAGGGTGACATCTGGATGGGACATTTTATTTCCTATTGCCATCAGTATCGTTTACTATCACTTTAACAGAGTCCTTAGTGTTACAATGACCCTTCATAGACGCATATCAGTAGTAGCATACAATACCTATCCATAAATATATATATATATATATCCATAAATGTATGTATGTTTTACTTCAGTTCTCCATATATCCTCTGAAGCTTTTTTTTTGGACAGACATTATATAGATGTATACAGTGTACACAGTTCACTTCTCCTCTATGTGTGTGTGTTTGTCTGCGTGCCATCTTTTGAGGAAGAAAGTCGGTTAAAAAAAAGGATATGAGATTGTGGGGGTGTAATGACATCATTAACGGGTGTCATATGCGTGCTGTTGCCTTTCACCTGGCGTATTGTCTAGGGATTTAGTATGTTTGAGTTTGCCCTAAGTTTGTTTGAATGTTTGCGTGCGCGTCCGTCTGAATGTTTGTAGGGAGAAGGTAAAGTTAATGTTGTTAGACTGACTTTGTCAATGATGTTTGTCTATATAGGTGCATGTAGGTACGAGGCACGCACGTGTGTATGTAAACGCGTAGACGGTTTTATTTTTGTGTGACTGATTTTGAATGTGCGTGTGTGTGTGTGTATATACATAAGATGTTTCTCCCCCAAGCCAAGTAGTGTCGATAGGTGGCTTTTACTGAGCTCTCCAAGAGAACTTACACCCCTTGCGTCGCATTATTCTCGCAGCTCATTGGCTCTTAACCTTTCAATAATGCCTGCCTATGTCTGAAATGCTGCCAGTTTTGGGAGGAATGCACTCGAACATCTTTTAACGAGTGAAAGACGAGGAAAAGCACTTTGATGTCCTCTAAACGAATGAAGGATGAATGAAAAAGGGATGAATGTTGAAGTTCAGCAGCTTTCTTTTATTTTTATGCTTTTCTATGTCATCAGTGTTAATGTAGAAAATCCATATTATAGTATTCGATGAAGATGCTTTAATGTGTTTTATACTTTTGAAGTTGAGTTGAGTTGTCATTGGTTGCCAAATATTGTGTTCTTGCTGAGTAAATGCTGTGAGGTTGGTATATAAATATAAATGTGTATATATAATCTTTCTTTCATTGTGTTTTTTTTTCTTTTCTGAATTCTTTTCCGGAGTGCCACGAGCCCCACTGCTTTTCTGAAAGCATTGTGTGTGCAAAGCACTAGTTATGATAGAAATAAAATACAATGCTGGTTTATCAATCAGTACATGGTTATTCGTTCTGTTTGAATTTTTATTCGTATATTGGTAGCAATTTATAAAAATTTTGATTAAAAGTTATTGAAGAATTGTTATTACAGTTATACACTGCTTAACAGGTGATCATAAATTGTGCATTTAGATAGTTGCTCATAGTATTCGAGTTTTATCATTATAAATATGGATATTTCAGCCATTATATAATTTAGTAATGGTTAATTAATGGAATGTAAATGAAATACTGTAATACACCTATAATAATACAGTGCTAATACAGAGCAGTGAAAATGCCTTTACTTTGTTCAGATGTAATACAATTATTTTTGTTGCTGTTTGTTTATAAATGGCAATATCAGCATTTGAGGGAACATTTTTATCTAAAACTCTAAAACAAATTTCAGAATGGCTTAGCAAGGAAATCTGGTCTTTTGTACAAATGAGCTCACATGGCCAATGTCAAAAAATACAATTTTATTTAGCGACCTTGGAAATCTTAAATACTTTTTTATGCATTTTGCATCATACATATTTTTAGGTTTAAATTAAATTTTGAATCTCAGATGTAGTTTTAGATATTTGGATCAAACTTCTGGATATATTAAAGTGTGTGTCTATGTGTGTATGTGGTCCAGGTATACTCTACATTATGATAACAAAATGTCCCCAAAAATATGGCAATATCTGAAATCCTTGGCCTTGTGAGGAAATGTTTTGGTCCCCATGAAGAAAACCATACTAAGTGATGTGTTTTTGAAAATGTACAAATGCAGAAAGTTTTCTGTTATTGATAGGTTTAGGGGTAGGGTTAATGTAGAGGGATAGAATATACAGTTAGTACAATATAAAAATCATTTTGCCTATATGGAAAATCCCCATAAAGCATGGAAACACAACGTGTGTATGTGTGTGTGTTGCCTTTGGGGGTTGGAGGTGTTTCCTCTAGTCTTAAGTGAAGGTGTGATAGATGGCTGTGCCTGAGGTGAGCAGGTGATCGGTGAATGGCCACTTTAAACTTCACTGCAGTCTGTTTTCAGGCATGTGTGCACAGGTATGCATTGTTCTAAAGAAGGTCATCTGTAGTTTCTATATCTTACATCACTGTAGGTGAGAGGAAGATGACCAGGTGCATGTGGAATTAAGTACCTGTGTGTTTGTGTGTGTGTGTGTTTCCTACAGGCATGCTGTTGATTGACAGCTAAGTTAAAGATGGATCACATTCAGCAACATACATGATTTGAAGGACAAATGCATTTTCACACATAATATAGTGCACCTGTTATGAATGATAATGGGTTAATGCACTGAACAGTTTTTTTCTTCTTCTTCACAACATAACTGTTGTGTTTGTAATCAAAACCCGAAAGAGAATTTGCATTTTGAAGTCATGTTTCCTTGGGGTTTTTTTCTATGGGTTTTTAGAATGTCAGTTTCAATTTATGATTCAAATCTGTGGCTAACATTAACATACCTTTTTTCTTTCTACTTTCTCTATTGTATAGCTTCAGAAGACATGACTTATGTAGCACATGAATCATATGAACCAAACATATTTTATGGTGTTTCTTCTGTCCTTTTTTATAACTTGACAGCCTATGGTCATTGCATGCTTTCACTGAATGGAAAAGAGCAGCAATATTCTGTCATAGATCTTGAAGCCGAGTAAGGAATGGCTGAATTAAAATGTTGTGATCTGAGACCATAGTTTTATACTTAATTTTGATCAAAGAAGCAAATAATCTGATAAGTGCAGACAATACCACCACAAACTTGAGGTTTTGTGTGTGTGCGCACGTTCTCATGAGTCCACATCTCTACACAGACTGAAGAGTGAGTTATTCAGTGAGACAGCGAGTCCCAAGAGCACCGTGTGTGTCCACATGATGAACACATAATGCAGTTCTCCCAGTTAACCAGCAATGAGTGGACCTGTCAGACCCATGAGCCTCATGGTTACTGCATGATGCTGCCATGACAACACTCCTCAGTGCTGTGTGTTAAACGGCCACTCACGCCTGTCATGGCTGCCCAAGCAATGGGGACTAACAACCATGTGGCCCCCTGATAGTACTAGCATAGAGATTGTGCATTTCAGTGATTTCTATATGGGTGAAGTGCGTTGTTAGTGCTCTTATAAAATGGCAGAAATAGCTGTATGACAAAAGATGCCATGTTAAATAGAACAATGTTAAATCACATTTATTAATAATTATCCATAATTCTGTTATGCAATACAGTTCATTAGCATAACTGTTGACTGTTGGCATTTTTAGGACATTTTATACATTTGAATTATCTGTATTTTGGTTTTTCGATAAACACCTCTAAAGGAAATACCATAAAACGTTAAACATTAGAAAATGCTAATTATGTTGCATCAAATATATGCTTGTATGCAGAGAATATACACTACTGTTGAAAGTTTGGAGTCAGTAAAAATAAAGTTTTTAAACAAAGTATCTAATGCTCACAAAGGCTGCTTTATTATAACAATATTATAACAATATAAAATAACTGTTTTCTATTTGAATATATTTCATTCCTGTGATGCAAAGCTGAATTTTCAGCATCATTACTCCAGTCTTCAGTGCCATATGATCTTAAGAAATCATTCCAATATGATGATTTGGTGCTCAAGAAACATGCAAAACTGTTAATATTTTAGTAATGCATTGAAAGTTCAAAATAACAGCATTTATTTGAAATAAAAACAATTAGTAAATGGCTTTAAAGTCACTTGGTCAATTTAAAGCATTTTTGCTCATTTAAAAAAAAAATATATATTTTGAACAGAACTGTATCTGAGCCTTACAACACAATTTATTAATGAAAATATATCATGAATAAATATAGAATTATTGAATTGTTATAGAATATAAATGTATTCTATTAGATATATTTTTTTAATTATAAAATATTCAAATATAGCATTGTTTTCAGATAATATATAGTGATATATTTTTCTTACCACCTTGGCAGTTTGTTGTATTCTTGTTAAAAGATTTAATTAGATGTATGCCTAAAGCGAGAATGTGTGGTAAGAATGATTACCTACTTCAAGATGTATTCTCTGAAATTGTAATATTTTGCGCAGTTGACTTTTTGAGCAAATTTAGGGTTGTTTGGATATTTGTACTACAAAACAAAATATTTTTTTATAGTTCATGTGGTTTGAGAACAGAGGCTCGTAGTTTGCTCATTACAGGATGCAGGGATCCAGGGCTCTCAGCAGCTTAAATACTTTTTTATGCATTTTGCATCATACATATTTCAAATTTTTAGGTTTAAATTAAATTTTGAATCTCAGATGTAGTTTTAGATATTTGGATCAAACTTCTGGATATATTAAAGTGTGTGTCTATGTGTGTATGTGGTCCAGGTATACTCTACATTATGATAACAAAATGTCCCCAAAAATATGGCAATATCTGAAATCCTTGGCCTTGTGAGGAAATGTTTTGGTCCCCATGAAGAAAACCATACTAAGTGATGTGTTTTTGAAAATGTACAAATGCAGAAAGTATTACAAATTGTAATATTTTGCGCAGTTGACTTTTTGAGCAAATTTAGGGTTGTTTGGATATTTGTACTACAAAACAAAATATTTTTTTATAGTTCATGTGGTTTGAGAACAGAGGCTCGTAGTTTGCTCATTACAGGATGCAGGGATCCAGGGCTCTCAGCAGTGTGTGTGTGTGTGTGTGTGTGTGTGTTTGTGATGGAACGGATCTGGCTTTTGACTGATGCGCTGATAGTGATGTGAAACTCTTGGAGCACATTTTTGGCACTTGAGTGAAGGGACACTGCTGTGATCTGGCTTAAAGGATTCCAGTGTGTGTGTATCTGTCCTGTTGACAGTTTCATTCTGCTAAACTCTGCTGTGACCTGACTTCAGAGATGTATTCGCAACGCTCCAGAGAGAGAGATACAGTGTGTGTGTGTTTGTTTGAGTATCGGTGGCCTTCTGAAGTCCTTCCACTCTGCAATGGCTCAGGGCCCACTTTAGAAGTCACTGTCGTGTCGTGTGACCCACTTCCTGTCCTGTCCCACAGCACTGGCCACCACTGGCCCCAAAAACCTCAAACACACTAAAGCCACCGCGGCCTGAGCACAGCAACCATTTCAAACACACTCGTTGTATTTGAGGTGGTTCAACTTCAAGCAGACCGTCTGTATGATGTTTGTGCGGCACCCGTGTTTATAAGTGTTTGTTATGAAAGGTAGTGGGTTTATTGCATTATCTCACTCACTCTCTCTCTTTCTCTGCTCAGCTCAATCTAGCCTGACATAATAGAGTCATCTGCAACTCATCTAATATGGATGAAAGGCCTTCATAATATCGCTGTGTGTGTCTGCACATATGCTTCATGATCTCCTATTTCAAATCTTTCTTTCTTTTCTTTCTTTCTTTCTTCCTTTCTTTCTTGTTTAATGCATTTTCTAGACACAGGACGGATAAAGCTTGCTATTAGAGGGGAATTAAGATGTTTCGATAGGCCTGCGCGAAGAGATGAAGGAGAGGGTGATATATTCATCAGGTACGATATTCACCTTATCTGCTCCGACCTTGAAGGCTGTATGTGCGTTCGGCCACTTCGCAGTCATACACACACCTACACACTCTCCTCTCTGCTCTTTGATTGACAGGTGCTGAAATGAGCCCCTGAATAGCTGTGGGCTTCAGTCTCCCAAATAACTCGCCCGTCAAATTACATCCCGCCCTCCTCACTCGCCCGGTCGCCTGGGAGACCTATTTATTTGTCTGTTTATTTGCTTGGTTTAAATATTTGGTGGGGAAAATATTGAATTTTTGTCCCCCGGTCAAAGTGCTCATATTTAGTTAATAACAAGAGGAGAGAAGGTTGTTTGCTCTGAGAGAAGGAGAGGACGGGGAATGAGAGAAAGGGAAAGGGGAGGGTGATTTTATTTTATATAGGGAAGTGCTTGTAGAAAGAAGACGACCTGTCACTGAGACTCTCTGTGAAGGCTGGACTGTAATCATCACTCATTTAAGTTTTATAGAACTATAAAAGGGTACACTGGTATTTGTAGTATCATTGTATTCATCTGTAAATTATGTTTGTTATGACGGACCTTCCCTACATGACCATAAATGTATTGAGCTGGTGTTGATCATGTCATACATTTAAGGGGCAGTCGTGGCCTAATGGTCAGAATGGTAACCTGAAGGTTGCTGGTTCGATTCTCAATACCGACAGGAAATGACTGAGGTGCCCTTGAGCAAATGCGCCTAACCCCCAATCGCTCCCTGGGTGCCACCGCAAAAAAACTGTTTACTGTGTGTGTGTGTGTGTGTGTGTGTTCACTGCTCACTACTCCTCACTACTGTTCACTACTATGTATGTGCACTAACTGGATGGGTAAATGCAAAGGACAAATTCCGAGTAGGGGTTACCAGTTTAGAATGACATGAGAGTTAATAATTGATGAAATAGTTTGTATTTTTGGTGAACTACAACAGTTTACAAGTGCAAAAGTCGAATAAAACAAGTAATTAATATCAAATTACTTTTATTTCAGACAAAAATTGGCATGTTTTTTCTACTCCAATAGTTCCAAACAAATGCAAAAGTTTTTGGTTTTTAAATAGCAGTATATTATTTATAAACCATGATAGTATTGATTTACCTTTTTGATTCAGCTTTTATTTTTATATTTTCAGTTTTCATTTTCATTTCAGATTAAGTTCTATTAATTTAGTTTATTATTTAATGCCTGAAATGACGAGAAGGTGGGACATGAGAGAGACAGGACAGGCTGAGCCCCTAGCAAGAGAGATCAGTGATTTCATATCCCCTCATATTACAGAGTTAATGTGTGTGTCATTCGGCCCCTCCCTGCCTATTGATTCCTGTTTAAAGGCAAGGGTTCATCAATACCTCGCCCTGCTCCATCTGTCTCCTTTTACTCATAAATAAAGTGCACAGCATTGACCGATCAACCCTTGTCTGTAAAAGCACACATGCTAATGAAGACAGCCTCACACACATATACACACACACACACAGTCACTCTGCATCGGTTTAAGCATATGTGCTAATCAAAAGTGGCTTGGAGAATACCTGAGGGACTAACACACAAATACACATACGCTCTCACTCCAATCATGGTAATTGCCCAGCAGCTCGGTCGTTGTTTAACGTCCCTCGCTGGTGGAGCGATGGCTGCTCTAGTTTCATCGATTTTGTTCCACTCATTGTTTTTCTTTTGACATCAACCAACCTCGCGCCTCTCCTTGGTTTGTGTAGGTCAGCTCTAAAGGTTGTGTTTGGTCATTTGTCAGACAGCAGTAGCCGAAAGCACACAGACGCACACGTTTATCATCTCGATCAATTATAGATCATACACGGCAGCCTGGTTGCTTTGGTCTGACCGCTGCATTTATTCTCAGCGGTGGCTCAATGTTTCAACCCAGTTTACATTTCAATACAAGAGAATGAAAGTGCTAATATTACTGTAAATAGAGGTGATGAATTAGTTTGGTGTGTTTTGTTCTCACAGAGTCTTACGACAGTATATCAATGAGCGTTGATCCAGCAAAATTCTGCTTTGCAGTTGCCAGTTTACTGTCTTTGAACCATCCATCCATCCACCCGTCCGTCCGTCCGTCTCTTTCTTTCTTTCTTTCTTTCTTTCTGCAAATAAACATTAAATGCCACACTGGTGTCATACTGTTTGTGATCCATTAATCTCTTCACTCTTCAGCAAGTACCTATAATATTGATTTTAATAGAACTCAAGATCAATGTTTATTAGACAAGAGGCTCTAAACATGTAATTTTGGGCTCCACCAGGATGATATGACTTGAGTCACTGAGAGACTATGGTAGCATAATAATTTGCGTTGAATCTGATTGGACATTGAGCTCTCAATCTATATTTTTGTCTTGAATGGAGCTCAACTTCTCTGTGAGTTGGATCTTAAATGGGTAATCAACCGATAATTAATAAGAGTAATATGATTGACAATATTTGTAATATTTTGTCATTTTAAAATGCTCCTCTATACCCAGAGTCCCCAGATGGTTAATGGTCTGTTGTGACTCAAAAGACATTTAGTTTGATCTTCTTAAAGTCACCAGGATATCAAAATTGACTTCTTATTTTTTTATGGAATATTGCAGTATTTTTTATAAATTATTTATCTGTGCACATCATCATTTTATTTTATTTTTTATGTTTTTCAGCGCAAGAACGGGACAACCTGTCACTCACGTGAAATAATAGCAATAGCAAATGACAATGATCCAATCATTTCCCGATGGACCAAAACAAGTCCCACCCTACATTTTTTTTTTCTTCTTCAAGAAACCATTACACTCGGATATAGGGTACAATAGGGAAGAAAAGACTATTGCAACCTCCGTTTCATGCTGACATTTTTCAATCTTTTTCTTGTAAATAAAAAAGTGTGTTACGCAAGTTCACTGTTTAGTGGTAGCTTTTAGTAGAAGCATTGCAGGCACAATTTATCTTAATTGATCT
>NC_137098.1:43311409-43341690 GCF_949357685.1 Gobio gobio
TTCACCCGCAGCGTAAACCCTGCCCTTTCTTTCATTGATTAGTTGCCTGTTTATATCAGGCATTACCAAACGCAAGCTTCTCCTTTTCTACCTGGTGTGTGTGTATATGCGCGTACTCCGTTCGAATTTTAGCCAGGTTATTGTAGCCATCTCTCTCTCGCTCTCTCTCGCTCTCTCTCTCTCTTTCCCCCAGCAGGCCCAAATAGCTCCTCTCAGCCCTGTGAATGAATGGCTTCACAGCCTGTTAGCTTTAAGTAATAGAAGCATTGAGCCCATCCTACTGGCAGAGACAGCTCATTTACTCCTCTCTTTTTCTCCTCTCGTAGCCCCCTCCCTTCGTTCCTTCTCTCTCGCTTTTCCACCTTCTTTCTTTTTAACAGGCACAGATTACGCAGGTCAAATAAATGAAACAGACTGTTTTGCGCGGGCTGCTCCGGTGGGTGCCGAAATGGATGAGCCCATTTCCCTTAATGCAGACACGAGCCTCACGCGCGCACACGCGCTCACGCAGACGTGCACCCTCCCCCTTCTCGCCCCTGTCTCTGAGGTTACAGGTTAATGACATGCTCATTTCGCCCAGCCATTTGTTTTGTTTTCCTGCAAAGTTCTGATAAGTAGCTAACCAACGAACCTTGTAATTACAATCTTACAGAAACCGGCCCGATCTGTATATAAATCTCACCATCCAATTACAAGATGTAATAATTTTGCACTCAAGCTGGTAATGAGCTCTAATACTGCAGCATGTGATAATCCCCTCTGGATGCTGGCTTGATCAGATGTTGGCTTTGTAATTAGACTGGCAGAAAATCATTATTTCATGTTCAAATAGAAAATGAGGTTGGTGGGAAGTTAATTTCTCTACGCTCTGTGAAGCGTAGACAAGAATTTAATGATTTAATTACAGTTGTAAGCTCCTTGGATGAGACTTAAATTGAGCTGCAATTTTTTTAAGCACACTACCATTTTGAGAGCAGGGCACATCAAAGCCTCTGACAAGAGTCTAAAGTGATAGGGCACTGTGATGTTTTTGATATGCTCAAATTCCTTTTCTCGTTATCTGGTCAGTTCTGCGTAAGTGAATTACTGATTACTGTATAATACCACAGAAACTCTTTGAGGAACAAAACCTTCATTATGCACAAAAGTTATTTTTTCCCCTTATGCTTCTGATTTAATTTCCACATTGCCAATAACGATTAAAAAACACTATAAAAAGTCTTGTGTCAAGCACCATGTCTAATGATCAAAAGAGAAATCTTTTTCATATTCAGCGATGCCTTTGTTCATCCATATGCTCATTCCTGCGGAGATCACAGCACATAAAAATAGCTTTATTTATGTATATGCACTATTTCTGCTATCCCATAAACATTTATTTTTTTTAAATCTCATTTTATATGGCATCCACTAGATTATTAATATTAATTAATACATTTTTTTCCTCATTGTAATAATAAAAAAAAAAAGTCCTATATCCATATAATCTATGGTGATATGCGGCTCTGGACATATGCTGAAAATTTACATCAACAACAACAAAAAAAAGAAAGTTGCATATTAAAAATAATAAAATATAAGGGTTACTCCTTATTTCGCTCTCTATCTCTTCCTCTGTAGTGCAAGGTCTGTTCGGCGCTCTGCAATCACCTGCCCGCTCTGCTTTCCCCTCCTGTTTGTGTCACGTTCTATGACACTCAGATAAGAATATTTCACCCTGGATAAGATGCTCAGATCTGAGGAATGTCACTCAATATGACTGATTCATCCTCCTCGCTCGTACCCCTCCCCTTTTATTTAGCATTTCAAAATTCCCTTTCTTTCTTTTTCTCCGTTCCGCGGAGACACGCTCTGGACGTTTCCCTTTATTTGGCCTATCAGAGAGGGAGATGGATATGTGTGCTTATTGGACAGTAAAAGGCCACTCTTCAGGTGACACGCTTATCCAGCCGAATATTCATGAATATTTAGGAGATGGTAATGAGGGAGTTTTGCATTGTTGCATGAGAATGGAGGGAGCTCCCCGGAGGAGGAGGAAGAGAGCGCGGACAGGTCGACGAGGTGTGGCGAGAGTGTGTCAAGTGTGGCAGCGAGGTGTGTGTCCGTACATCTGAGGCTATTCGGTGAAACGGCATCATTCGCTCTCTTGCTCGCCGCCGTGATGAACTTGATCTTCTCGTGGCATTGTTAAATCATATGGTCTAGCTTCATACACACCTGTCATTCCAGAGAGCTCAACAATACATCATCCAGACGGGCAGACTACACTCAGGAGCCTTAACCCAGAGCTTAAATGACATCCTGTATTATTGATGCTGTCTCTGCTGATCTCTCTTACTGACTTAAACATTCACATGTCCAAAAGTCCATTTTGTTATTTAAAGAATGGTGGTCCAGCTAGTTGTCCCTACTTTTTTTTTCTTTCTTTGCTATAAAGTTTTCACAGAAGGTCTTGACAATACCTTAAACTTTACTGGCATGTTTGCATTGCATGATCCGAAATGTACCTGCTTGTGGAATGATAATATTTTTAGCCTGTTAATGTGCACACGTTCAAGTTTAGGTTCTGATTTGACAATCAACATTCCCTCGCCGTCACTCTATCTGTATATCAATCTGATTTGTGTTGCAGACACTCTCAGTAATAAAGCAAATTGAGTCTTGCTGTCTGAGCACTGGAGTCCATTTTGCCAGACCCTGTCCCCAAATCCCAGACAGAAAAAGAGCAACCATGGTGAGCTTTAAGCAGCAAACAGGCCCACGACCATCGAGAGAAAGAGGGAGAGGTTGAGGGAGAGAGGTTCTAAATCAGTACGCAATCCAAAGGCCCTCCATAAATCAAGTGAATAGGTTTGGTGGCGGGACGGAAAGCACACCTGCAAGACTTATGTAAGTCTTATTAAACCATAAATATCCAGCAGCTCCGGCCACAGCTCTTCAGGACTAGAATAAATCTTACTATGTGCTCAGTGAGGAAGGCGAGAGTGAGACCGAGAGAGCGTGTGGGTGTCAGAAAGAGATAGTGTGTGTGTGTTCGTATGTCTACACAATGTATGGATGGATAAGTGTTAATACAGTCAAACTACATTTCATTGGTGGGGATTGTCATGCAGTTTGTCAGTTTAATCATGGTAGTGTCACCTCAGTGAAGAGTTGCTGCCATTTTTAATTGTATAGGTCTATATATTGCGGCGTTGAGCTTGCAATGACTTAGTCCAGACAATGTGTTTACAACTGGAATTTGGCTTCTTTTTACAAACATTTATGTGTTTAACATTAGCTTTAGCCAACATGCTACCAATGTTAGGCAATTTGCAGAACCTGATTTCACCAAGTGCAACCTAGAACAACATTCCAATCAACCAATCAGATTTGAGTTTACAGGTTATGTCAAGATTAGGATTACAACCGGGGTTAGGTGCTTCTGCATCAGTGTTATTCACATTCACATTTCCCTCCGATTTTAGGGATCACATAGGTTTAGGGGTAGGGATATGGTTAGGACTAAATTTCTGGGCCGGAATGTTGTTCCAGGACCAACAAAATATGTCGACCCTGGAACGCGTCTAACTCTGCAAAAAATCAGGACGTGCTAGGGAATTTGGTGACGTTTTTTTGTTGTTTTTGAAGATATTTAAGGGTTAGTTCGCCCAAAAATGAAAATAATGTTATTTATTACTCACCCTCATGCCGTTCCACACCCGTAAGACCTCTTCGGAACACAAATTAAGATATTTTTGTTGAAATCTGAAGGCTCAGGGAGGCCTCCATAAGAAGCAAAGCAATTTACATTCTCAAGATCCATTAATGTACTAAAAACATATTTAAAGCAGTCCATGTGAGTACAGTGGTTTAATATTATAAAGCGACGATAATATTTTTGGTGTGCCAAAAAAAACTAAATAACGACTTATATAGTGATAACCGATTTCAAAACACTGCTGCATGAAGCTTCGGAGCGTATCGAATCAGCAAGTCGATTCAGTGGTTCGGAGCGCCAAAGTCATGTGATTTCAGCAGTTTGGCGGTTCGACACGCGATCCGAATCATGATTCGACTCGCTGAATTATAAAGCTCCGAAGCTTCATGAAGAAGTGTTTTGAAATCGGTTAGCACTATATAAGTCGTTATTTTGTTTTTTTGGCGCACCAAAAATATTATCGTCTCTTTATAATATTAATATTGAACCACTGTACTCACGTGGACCGATTTAAATATGTTTTCAGTACATTAATGGATCTTGAGAGTGTAAATTGCTTTGCTCCCTATGGAGGCCTCAATGAGCCTTCAGATTTCAACAAAAATATCTTAATTTGTGTTCCGAAGATGAACGGAGGTCTTACGGGTGTGGAACGGCATCAGGGTGAGTAATAAATTACATTATTTTCATTTTTGGGTGAACTAACCCTTTAATACTACTATTCAGCATATACACTAAATTGGCCAGGATACGCTAAATTGATCAAAAATGACAGTAAAGACCTTACAAAAAAATCTATTTCAAATAAATGCTTATAAATATATTTCTAATGTTCTTTTGAACTTTCTATTTATTAAAAAAAATCTTGAAAAAAACAGCACAACCATTTTAAACTATGATAAAATAAAAATAATAATAAAAAACATTACTTGAGCAAAAAAATCAGCATATTAGAATGATTTCTGAAGGATCATGGGACACTGAAGACTGGATTAATGACTGCTGGAAATTCAGCTTTGACATCACAGGAATACATTGTAAAATATATGACAACAGAAAATAGTTTTTGAAATTTTTCATCATATTACTCTTTTTTTTTTTTTACCATATTTTTGATCAAATAAATGAGTGAGCACATGAGTGAGACTTATTTCAAAAACATTAAATGTGCATGGGTTAAATGCATCCAGATCATGATCATGTTAAAAGAAGAGTAAATATGTAATGATTGCAGGTGAAAAAGGCAGTGTCTAGGAGTATTATGGGGTCTTGTTTTATTGCTTAAATGAGATTCTCAATGTCAGATCGGCATCCTGAAAATACAAAATCCAGATTCAGTGCTAAACTTTAACAAAGAGATGTCAAGCTTTGTTGGACCAATGTTCCATCTATATATTACATCTATTTACACCTGACTTACTGCTATCATCATTTTTTAAACAAATAATGTAAAATAGACAATATAATAAATCAGAAAGCTCAATTAGCTGCTAATGTGGGTTAAAAGTAGAAAAAATGGACAGCCGTCAGGAACAGCATCTCCAGTGATGAAGGGATCCGTCTTCTTTCGACCAGTCTGCGGACTTGGATAATAACAGTTGTCCCACACACCTGCGTTTCTATTGCCTGGACCTGCTTCTCAAATGAGCTCAATTAATGACAATAACCCAGCAGGTGCCAGAACACAGACATTAACGGATAGGCCACTCTCAGCAGCCGGGAGAGCTTGTCTCTGCAGTAAATATGTAATGATCACAGGTGTAAGAGAAGGGGATGGGGACGTGGGGAGACCACAGGAGCAATCTATTTGTGTTTGGCTGAGCTCGATTCAGTTAAGCAAGCTCGACAAACTGAAATGGATGGACTAGAATCTCATTCATCCAGTCTGAAGTGAGTGGCCAAAAAAGTCACTAGATCTCTTTATTAGCGTGGGGCTGGAGGGATTGGATAATGGAGTCGAATGGACTGCTGTGTTTTGTTTATGTTTCAATTTACTTCGCAGTGTGTCTGTGGTGTAGCGTAATTTGCTTAGCACTGATGCTAGATTTACCGGAGTGAGCTGTCTTTTGGATTTAAATTGTGTGTATCATTTACCATCGTTGCAGAGTGTGTGATGAGTATGTGTGAGCACGGTCTGGTCCCCATCATTGGGAATGCTGGTGATCTCTCTGAGCTTTAAACTTGAACCCTCTTCTCCATTGGGCTCCTCTTCTCTCGCTCTCTGTGCCCACATTAGCATAAAGGCATTAAAATGAGAATTGGAATTAATTTGGACTTTCCCCTCCATAGGAATTAATGAAAGTTTGCTCTTCCATTCTGCATAGACAGCCCTCACTCACAGTCCATAAATATTAATATTAATACCACAAACGCATTTAAGGAGCAGCGCTTCGGTGAAGCCGTATACAGAATATTATGAGAGATCATGATACATTTCTCGTGGGGAGCACACTTGAATGAGTGTGCTGCCTTGCCGTTGTGATCTGTAAAAATCCAATCTCCACACGGTACTAAGAGAGAGGGAGGAAATGAGAGGGTGTGAAAGGAAGATGTCTGAAGCCCATCTGAGAGTTGAGCCTGAGCTGGTTTCTACTCTGGATTTGTTCTATTCAGTTCACTCTGGTGTAACTCCATTATCCAGGCAGCAGATATTCAGATAGATGAGAGACTGTTATCAGGATCACACACCCATTTTCACGGGGCCATTGCATCTTGAACACTGGAGGATTTACTAAAGACACTCTCTCTTTCAGTGTTTTCAGGGTTACTGAGGAAATTTGCATCTAATGCAATTTGACTTTAAGGTATAGAGACAATCAGTGTCATTTCTATTTTAGGATCTTGCTTATGACGCAAGTTTTCTATCTCTGATATACACCGATAAGGCATAACATTATGACCTAATATTTCCCCCTTTTTCGGACAAAACAGCCCTGACACGCCGAGGCATGGACTCCACTAGACCCTTGAAGGTGTGCTGTGGTATCTGGCACCGAGATGTTAGCAGCAGATACTTTAAGTCCTGTAAGTTGCGAGGTGGGGCCTCCATGGATCGGACTTGTTTTTTCAGTACATCCCACAGATGCTCGATTGAATTGAGATCTGGGGAATTTGGAGGCCAAGTCAACACCTCAAACTCGTTGTTGTGCTCCTCAAACCGTTCCTGGACCATTTTTGCTTTGTGGCAGGGCGCATTATCCTGCTGAAAGTGGCCACATCCACCAGGGAATACCGTTTCCATGAAAGGGTATACATGGTCTGCAACAACGCTTGGGTAGGTGGTACGTGTAAAAGTAACATCCATATGGATGGCAGGACCCAAGGTTTCCCAGCAGAACATTGCCCAAAGCATCACACTGCATCTGCCGGCTTGCCTTCTTCCCATAGTGCATCCTGGTGCCATGTGTTCCCCAGGTAAGCCATGCACATGCACCCGTCCATCCACGTGATGTAAAAGAAAACATGATTCATCAGACCAGGCCACCTTCTTCCATTCCTCCATGGTCCAGATCTGATGCTCACATGCCCACTGTTGGCTCTTTCGGTGGTGGACAGGGGTCAGCATGGGCACCCTGCTTGGTCTGTGGCTATGCAGCCCCATACGCAACAAACTACGATGCACTGTGTATTCTATCAGAACCAACATTAACTTCTTGAGCAATTTGAGCTACAGTAGCTCGTCTGTTTGATCGAACGCCTTCGCTCCCCTCGTGCATTAATGAGCCTTGGCCGCCTGTGACCCAGTCGCCGGTTCACCTCTGTTCCTTCCTTGGACCACTTTTGATTGATACTGACCACTGCAGACCGGGAACAGCCCACAAGAGCTGCAGTTTTGGAGATGCTCTGACCCAGTCATCTAGCCATCACAATGTGGCCCTTGTCAAACTCGCTCAAATCCTTACTCTTGCCCATTTTGCCTGCTTCTAACATATCCAACATAAGAGACAGATGATTTTTATATAATATATTTCATTAAATATTATTACAGTTTACACAAAAGTATTAAGCAGCACAACTGTTTTCATTATTAATAAGAAATGTTACTTGAGCACCAATTCAGCGTCATGGATCCAAATCAAGGATCATGTGACAATGAAGGCTGGAGTAATGATGCTGAAAATTCAGCTTTGCCATCAAAATACATTTTAAAATATATTCAAATAGAAAACAGTTATTTTAAATTGTATTAATATTTCAGATTATTTATTTATTTTTGAAATACATATATCATAAAAAAATTAGGGCTGTCAAAAGATTAATCGCGATTAATCACATCCAAAATAAAAGTTTGTGTTTACATAATATATGTGTGTGTATTTTGTTAATTATTATTTATATATAAATACACACACAAGCATGTATATATTTAAGAAAAAAATATTATTTTTATTTATAAAACATTTATATTTATATATATTTTAGATTATATAAATGTATATACTATACAGTATATACGTGCAAATATTTCTTAAATATATACATGAATGTGTGTGTATTTATATATAAATAATAATTAACAGAGTACACACACATATATTATGTAAACACAAACTTTTATTTTGGATGCGATTAATCGTGATTAATCTTTTGACAGCCCTAAAAAAAATACTTTTAAATCGATTACAATAAATAATTAGAAAAATCTAAATGAAAGATATATGAATAATGCATTATTATCAGTAGCACAGGTAAACAAATATGTTTTATGGGTAGTGTTTTCAGATATAATGTGTCTGTCACTTGGGGCATATCTCAGTGAGCCATATAACGCTAACCTGCTTTTTAACATAATTGAGAATTGTGTTACTGAACCATCGTTATCCTGAAAACATTCAGGGCTGTTTACCAGCCCATGCAGGTCACACCTGATACAAGAAATAATAACTTCAAAATGTTGCTAGAGGGCACTATATAATTTTACTAATTGGAATATTTCCAATGCATATGAGTCCCATGCATTTTCCCACCAGCTGAGCTAGTTGATAGATTAAACTTTTGCCGTATCCGGTCGGCAAAACTCCGAACACTTCTTTTTTAAGAATGACTTCAGTGGCGTTCTTTGTTAGCAGGGAAGTAGCAGAGAATTCACTCTGAACTGTCGCAACTCAGCCGTTATTATAGCCCGCCCACCGACTCTATACACGATGTGATTGGCCTGACTAGAGTTTGGTTTTTCAAGCTCGCAAGCCAACGGAGAGTTGCTAGATGACCCTGGCTGCAAATTACATTTGCTGCCGCTAGGGTGCGTCTAGATTTCTAAGTAAGTGCCCCACCTCCAGCATAAACAGTCAAAACAACACAGTGTGTAGGTGCTGCACATGGTTTAGTGAGGAGAAGGGTAAACCTGGCAGGGTGTTGAAAGAGTGTGTAACTAATGTTACTGATGTCCAAGTTTGTGTTTAACATCATGCTGGGTGAAGTCTCATTTGTGTTTTCAGTGGAAGTCAGTTAATAGCTATCATCCTGTTGCACTCACACCTGCACTGGACATATTTGCTTACAGGGAGAACAATTCCTTTGTGGCTGTCATAATATGTACAGTAGGACCCCTTTCACCCTTTCCCACACTTACGTTGGAGTGCTGTTCATTGTAGACTCTAACCAGTAAACTCTTTGCACTTGGACTAAGCACAAGACTTTGCAACTGGATCCTAGAGTTCCTGACTAACAGGCCTCAGGCCGTCAAGATCCATGACAACCTTGCAAACAGTCAACCTGAGCACTGTATTTACTGTCATTTGTGACTTAAATTGGGTGTGCTAGCTAAATGTTTTTTCAAAAAAGTTGTGGGTTCAGACTCCACTTGAGCATTGTTTGCTGGAATGCTGTATACTTATTTCTTATTCTTACTTTGTAGGAGAGCTACAACAATACGCTGGTGACTGTTTTCAGAAAAGTATTTATGTACAAAATATCCCGCAAAACTTAGTTTCAGAAGCGCATGTTTTTTTACTGATCACACTCTTGCATCATTTTGGTTTCGATGGTATTGCATTGGAGGGGAGAAGCCAGAGAGGGTCTGTGCACGTCAACAGCAGTTACTCGTGAAGCTCCTCTAACACGCACGCTTTTGATATCTGCAGGTATACGGGTCATTCTGGCCAAGGTGAGACGTGGTGCTGTATACTTGAACTTCAAAGGCATTGTGCTGGTCCGACTCCACGGGGTGTCGCATTCATGACTTCAGTCAACATCCACACACACACATACTCCTTTAATCTGAGCTCTGCAATACCTGCTCAACCCCGATTGAGTCAATACGCCCTCTTTTTGTTCTGTGATAGAGGGATGTGGAAGTGAAAGTGTATGATGCAAAAGCAGTGCAGAAGAGTGGAAACACACTTGTTTAGTTAGATTAACTCTGAGATCAGGAGCCTAGTCTGAGACAGTTTAGAATTGCAAGGAGCATGTGCTTGGAAGTTGTTGTTTTTTTCAGTTCTTTTAAGTTGTTTATAATGTCAAGTATATCTCATGCAAAAGCATTGGCTCTTAGAAGGAAAACTTTGCAGTGCTTTGATTTTCTTTTCTCAGTGACATGCATAGTGCTTTCATCCTTTGGTAGAGTAAACAAGTCATCAAAGTAAAAGGCAGAATTTCTTATAAAACATTTCTTAGGTATGTAAGCATACAAGATTTTTTTTTTTTGAATCAACAAAGAAACAACTGCAAATCCTTGCAATAAAAACAACCTATTTTTAATGTGGACTCAATCCATATCCGTATATGAGTGCATGTACTGATATTTAGGGGAATTTCTAGCACATTTCCATGTTCCCATTGTATTTGTCCAGATATGCAGATATTTAATTTCACAATTAAATATTGGAAATGCATGTTTTTGAGAGTGTATTCCAGTGTTTCTACGTTTTCCTTTCATTTAAATGTTTAAAGGTTTAGTTCACCCAAAAATGAAAATTCTGTCATTAATTACTCACCCTCATGTCGTTCGACACCTGTAAGACCTCCGTTCATATTCGGAACACAAATGAAGATATTTTTGCTGAAAGCTGATGGCTGAGAAAGGCTTCAGATAGGCCTCCATTGGCATTCAGTACATTTACACTCCCAAGACCCATAAAAGGCACTTAAAACGTTGTTACAAAGTCCATCTCACCACAGTGGCTCTACAATAATTTTACGATGTGACGACAATAGTTTTTGTGCGCAAAAAAAAATCAAAATAACACCTTTATCCAACTTGTTATTGTCTTCCGTGTGTGCCTCCACGACGCATGCGCGAGAATATGACGTAGCGCCAGCGTTCGGGAATCCATGAAATGCACACTTAAGCCCCATTTTGAGAACTACGCCGAGACCTAAAGCACGATCAATGTAGAATCCAACAGCTTAGACACGCGCGTCTTCCTCTGTTTGTAAACAAATCGCTTCTGGGTCATGTGTCCGAACGCCGGATCTGCGTCATATTCTCGCGCATGCGTCGTGGAGGCACACACGTAAGACAATAACAAGTTGGATAAAGGTGTTATTTAGATTTTTTTTTGCGCACAAAAACGATTGTCGTCGCATCGTAAAATTATTGTAGAGTCACTGTGGTGAGATGGACTTTGTAACGATGTTTTAAGTGCCTTTTATGCGTCTTGGGAGTGTAAATGTACTGAATGCCAATGGAGGCCTATCTGAAGCCTTTCTCAGCCATCAGCTTTCAACAAAAATATCTTCATTTGTGTTCCGAATATGAACGGAGGTCTTACGGGTGTCGAACGACATGAGGGTAAGTAATTAATGACAGATTTTTCACTTTTGGGTGAACTAACCCTTTAATATTGATAAATAAATTATTTTTATTCTTTTAATTGGTAATACGTTTATCTATATTTCTTGTGTCCTCAGTTTTACTTTTCATCTTGTTCATATTTTGTAATATCGGTGAAATTCCATCCTTTTTTTTCTCGCTATAGGAAAACTTTATAGTTAATAAAGTTTAAATGCTTGAGGCCAACCAAAAAAAAAAAACATTACAACCCAATCACATTCTCTTCTCGTCTCTCTCTCACTCCTTTTTTTTATTTTATTATTTTTTTTATTATTTATTGAGTTCAAAAGGTACCGCATAGCAGGAATGACCCATATGTTAATGTCTGAATTACCATGCGTAGCCGTTTCTAGGGTGTGTTGTGTGTTTGCAACCTGGACATCAATAGCAGGACGTGTTGGTCCTGGGGGTCATCCTCTATCCCTGGTACGGTTTCATTACCTGCAATGCTCTAGTCTCATTACACTCCTCCCTAACCCTGAAGGGCTCTCTCTTCCCTTCTGTCTCTCTCTTTCTCACTCGCCGTGCAGCGGATATGCCATAAACTCCGGTAATTGCGGCATCAAACTTGAGTTTATTATTTTCCATGCAGGTGTGAGGATGATATGAGGCCCAGGTTGCATTTACATACAAATTGAAGGTTTTTATTAATCAGGCGGGCAGCAGGAATCACAGAGCACCACTCCATCAGCCTTTTAAATACATTTGGTGACATTTTTACCCAGCATTAGCATGATAGGGCAAGCGGAGGATAATGTCCCAATGATTGCTTTTCCATTGAAAGCACAAACGGTTTCATTTTTCCTGTCATCTCAAATAAGTGTTAAAGAGGGTTTGGAGGCTATTGTGCTAGCGCTCCGTATGCTGGGGACTGGGAACCGCTGATGGCCATATTAAATAACCATTAGCGCCGGCGCTCAGATCATCGCGCACACACACCGTGCCTCCTCTTTGCTTCCTGCTCTGTGATTTTCCAAATGAAGCCAAGCTGTGCTTGGCTCTCATAAAGCACTCACACCCTGCTCCATTTTTCCTCAAACAAAATGCATTACAACGGTAATTTTGTGACTGTTAAGATAACTAGCGTTAACAAGCACTTAATTAAAATGTACAATAAATAGCCGTCTGCGGCCTTATCTGAGCAGCAGAGCCGGGTAGGGAGGGTGGGTGGTGGGGGGTTTCCAGCGCTCAGACCTGCTGCTGCTGCTGCTGCCGCTGTAAAGCTCGTTTACAGATTAATTGCTTTTCTGTCTGGCAGAAGCTGCTTCCTCTCCTGCCAGACCCTAAATAGCCAAATTCAGGACTTTATCAATCAAACTTCGCGCTTTCATTTTTCACTTTGTTTTTCTAACTTTGCCGTTATTTTCATCTTTTCCCTATATCGTTTTTCTCTTTTGATTTGACAAGCATAAAGATCTCGCAGTGTGTGCTGGTGGCAGTGCAGGTCACTCGAATCGAAGGCCTACAAAAATGTGTAAATGTTTGTCATTGGCACTGTAGTTGTGTTAATGTGCGTTCTGTAGTGTTTATGTGTCAGTTCATAAGTTAAAGTGTATGTGTGGCTGTGTGGGATAGTCTAATACTTTGTGCATGTATGTTTTTCATGCGAATGTGTGCAAGCATTCATCCAGTCTTGTTTATTATAGTAAAAAGGTCATGTTTGTATTTAAGTATGTCTGTCAGGGGTTTAAAAACACACACACAGTTCTTGAAATAGCACTGTATTCAACCTCAATATATGGTTTTCAGTCATATAAGCTGTAGTATAGGACCAGTGAGAGAACAGGAGAGATTTTTCAGAGATTAAAGTTAACAGCAGTTGTTCTCCAGGGATCACATTACTCTACAGCCATGTGACTCAAACACTTCCACACTGGCTTTAATGACTTCAGCTCACAGAGAGCAGACTGAGAACTGCTTGTTTTTAAATGGTGGAAAAGAAAATACGTAAAAGCAAACTTCCCTCTGTGGACACGCCTCCTGGTGGTTTATGTCGCCTGTGTCCCGACTTTAACCCAGGAACGATAAATCTGCCAAGAACGTCTGTGTACGTCTGCATGTTTGAAAGTGACCCCTGTACAATGTTGTAGAAGTGCTTTGCTCTGAAGGGAGAGTTGCGTCATTCGAGGTGGGCCTGGTAGTAAGGGACAGTGCTTTTTTTTCCTGTTTGATTTACTATTTTCTTTCTTTATTGAAATGTAATGATACTCTTTTACACCTATATTAAAATTCTGCTTTAATCTAATCATATTACTATACTATTTTGTCTAAATAAAGATTAAAAAATGACATTCAAATGTTTTAAATGCCAAAAGTTAACTGTGGTGTGACAGCATTACAATGTACAGGATATTGATATTTGATAAAGATTTTTACAATGTAAAGGTTTTTGAGATTTGATAAAGATTTTTACAATGTAAAGGTTTTTGAGATTTGATAAAGATTTTTTTATTAAATTTGAATGTTACTGAAGATTAACTGTAAGAGAGCATTAGATTGTGGCGAAAATAAAAATTGGTGAAAATTAGCAGAAAAATCGGCAATAATCGATATGGTACTTTGTCCCTACTTATTTTCAAATCTCTAATACACTAACTAGAGATGTTATATGTTTATTAGATGGGGAATCATAACTTAACCCAAACTATTTGATGTCTCTCCATGCACATAAAAGTATCTTGTCATTTTCAATTCCAAATCTAAATGTTAGTTTTAGTGATTACAACTGGAAATGGTGAGCTAATTCGACAGTTCTTACAATAACGATGTATAATAAAAGATATATAAAATTATCCTCTCCATGCCAAAATGACACTATATCTTTAAAAAGGGTCAGTATGTTTAAAAAAATAAATAATAATAATTTATACTTTTATTCAACAAGGATGAGTTCATTTGATCAATAGTGACAGTAAAGACATGTTTAATGTTACAAAACATTTTTATATCAAAGAAATGCTGTTCTTTTGAACATTCTATTATGCAAAGAGTCCTGAAAAAAGGAGAAAATATTTTCAACATTGATGATAATAATAAGAAATGAGCAGCGAATCCGCTTATTGGAATGATTTCTGTATGATCATGTGACACTGAAGACTGGAGTAATGGCTGCTGAAAAGTGCCATCACATGAATATATTCAATTTGATAGTATATTTAAATTGAAAATAGTTTTTTTTAGTTTTTTTTGTTACTGATTTTACAGATTAAAAAAAAAATAAAAAATGCAACCTCTTACCGACCCCAAATTTTTGACTGATGTAGTGTACATAGACAAAGACATAATAACTCAGACCAGAACACTCATCACCCCGCCTCAAAAATTTCAGATAGAGATGTGCAGGATGAGAGCTGATCTTGTTCTAAAGGAAACCCTGCAGGCCTGGTGGTCTCTCCAGTGCAGCGGCCTCCGATCTGAGGCAGAGAGGAGGGGAATGTTGTGCTGTCACTGCTGTGCTTATCACATCCAATTTAGCTGGAGTGATTTATAATGTGCTCAGATGATAAATGTTATTGTAAGAGAACAGTCCACAAGAGGTATGCCTGCTGTCTGTCAGAGAAAGAGGAGGGAGATCAGAAAAGCTGAGGTGACGACTGTATCGCTGCTAGTGGGAGTTGGTGTCCTGCGAAGTGCCTGTCGTAAATCAGCTTGTCAAGGACCCCTCTTCCCTCTATTGAAGCACAAAGTCAGTCTTGCCACTGTAGAAAACTCCTTCGCAGGCTTCTGGCCTGTTAAAGAAGGTGAGAAACGCAATAAAACAGCCTTCAAACTATTTTTCTCACAAAATACCCCTGCTCATTGCAAATAAGCTTTAGAAACAGTGACATTAACCAAATGCACCATCCCCCAACACACATAAACGCATTGCTTCACATAGATTGTGATTTGTGTTTGCATTTTTGAAGGTAACCCACCACCCCACTTCCCCTGAGCACTGCACTGACAATAATTCAGCACAGAGTATATTTTCCATAAATAATTTGCTCTTTATTGATTTCCAATGTGCTGTGAGAAAATATGTGGGCTCTCGGCAGAGAGGGGGAGGATGTATCAGTTGCTCTGTGTGCGGTGAAAGTTGTGACAGGAGAGGTCGGCGTCCTGGGAGCTCTTGTCCCTCGTCTTTATTTACGATCACTCAGAGAGCAACTCATCAAACCTGGCTGTGCCATCAACCAGGACGCCCTGGGATAAAGGCGCGCACACACACTTCCCACTACTAGTTTGCAACACTGTTTGATTTACACATTTGTTAACAGTGATCTGGCATAGGTAATATGAAAGAGATGTGCTGAATAATTGCACTCTATAAATCAAGGCCTGAATGCCATTCACTTGATGTCTATATTTACAGGTCTGACATTCCACGAGCTTCAGGCCACTACTGAAGGTGAAAGGTCACATTCAGTGATCCTCGGTCTATTTGTCTCTGTTCTATATGCTGTGTCCTGACACATGATTGACAGCCGTTGAGGTGAGTGAGTTAAGGTGTAGGTGTGCCTCCGTGCCTCCGTGCCTGTGTTGGTGCAAATGTGGCAGGGTGCGTGTGGAATCCGGTGTTGACGACTGTTAAGAGCAGATGCTAGAGTTGGATGTCACACTGTCGCCGGCTAAGAGCTGTTAATTTTGGCTCTGCTCTGCCTTTGTAACAGGACCCCACCTCTGCGTGGTCGCTTTCTTAGTCTCCTTGTTTTTTTGGGGGTACCTATTTTGTAAGCATCACGTCTATTTTCAGAGGGAGTTCCCTTATCATTGCTAGGGAGATCAGAAAGGCTAACCCACAAAGATAAATTCCTCTTACCTTCACACGATTAGTAGACACACAAAATAAATAGATACATTTGTAAATTTGCCAGACATGTAAGGAAATAGGCCTAGGAAAATTATTATTTTAGCAATATTTAGTTACTGTAATTGTGGGGAGTATCTTGTCGTTTTTTTTTTAGCCAAAATGCACTATGTTCAAAGTTTTCTGAATCAATGCTAAAGCTTTGAAAGAGGAACAAGCTGAAATTTAAGTAGTTTACATCGTTATTCGCTAATAACTACACTGGAGATCCGGTGAAGCTGCAATGTTTTAATTTCTCATTTTCTATCAGCAGAGGGGAAGAATATCAGTGATATTTCACTCAAAAACAACGACAACGACGACAAAAATCTCTCATATAATCAACTCACTCTCTTGCTATTCAAAATCTGTATGACGTGCTTCCTTTCTTCTGTTGAACATAAAAGAAGCGTTTGAGAAATTTTGGGAACCAAACCGTTTTTGTCACCATTGGCTTTCATTTTATGGACAGGTTACACTTTATTTCAATAATCCATTTTAGACATTAAGTTACTAGTAGCAAATTTGCAACTATACTTGTCAACTATCAGTCATATGGGTATTAGTAGACTGTTAGGTTAGGTTAGTAGAATAAGTTGACATGTATTTGCAAAGTTACTTATAGTCAGCAGAATGTCTATTGGGTTTTAAAATAAAGTGTTAGCAGATTAAGCAGACAGTCTACTAATACTCTAATGACTGGTAGTTGGCATGTAGTTGCAAAGTTACTCAGTAGAATGTAAAGTGGAAGATTGAAATAAACTGTTACTCAAAATATCTTCATTTGTGTTCCACAGAAGAAATAAAGTCCAATAGGTTTGGAACAACATGAGTGGGAGCAAAATTATGGCCGGATTTTTACTTTTGGATAAACTATCCCTTCAATTTCAGGCATTTTCACCGCACAAAGCTATCTTATGGCTTTAGAACACTTGAAAAATTGAGCAAATAAATCATTGGGACTGCCACTATATGCAAAAGAGCGTGAAGAACAGCATTCTGGTTTGGAGTGACATGGGAGCGAGTAAATGAACACAGAATGTTCAGTTTGCGTAAGAGCTGTCCCTTTAAAACACACAGACTTTCTAACACTGTACAAAGTTGTGTCTCCATTTGCCCCTCCATTTGAGTCCTCCACATTCCCTCAATCCCCCCAAGGACCTGAGCACTTTTAGGCTGGCATGTAATTCACAGTGCAGGCCATGGTCAGTTTTAGCCCAGGGCTTCTCAAAACCTCACAATGCCCCTTGGGTAATATAGAGCTACATGTAAAAGCCTAGTCAATTTGCCAGCTAATTCTGGCTAAATGGTTGTCATAACCGGCCTTGTGCCGGGTGGCTCCGTGTTGGATGACTCTCTCTGTTTTTTTTTGCTCTTCTGGTGTGTTGTGAAAGCCCTTGCAAATGTCATGTGCTGACACCTAAAACATCCATTAGTGTGCGTACATTAGCATGCTTGCGAGTACAAATCTGGGTGGATGGGTGTGTAAGGAAATATCCCTGATGTTTTCTGGAAAGTGAAGCCCCAGTAATGTGGAATGAATGTGCTGTATAAAAGGCGAAAGCTATAACGATAAACTATTAATAATTTACCCTCAAAGAATAAAACCCAAATGGACCAGATTCACCTGCAGATCTAATTCATTTAGTATCAGTCACGGGCCTATTATAAACTCATTAGGTAATTATTAATCGGCTAATAATATCTATCCCAAATGTGTCTCTCAGTGGAGCAATTTGACATTAATCGCGCTGGTCCGTTGTGTGTTTGCATGTGTGTGTGTTTAACAGCAGATGGCCTGGAGTCTCAGCGCAGTTGGACCGGTCAGTGTAGAAAGGAGGAAGACAGGTGTTATGACTGCAGACTTCCAGCCTTTAGCTTTTTCATCTTTAAACTTCTCATCTCACCCTTTGTTTCTTTTTCCCCCTTTCTTATCCTCTCTGTCACCTTGAGTGCATGGAGCAGAAAAGCAGCTGCAAGTCTGTCCTCGCAAATGCCTCCTCCTAGAGAGAGAGAGAGAGAGAGAGAGAGAGAGAGAGAGGGAGAGAAAAGAGGAGTAAAAGCATTGACCTAGCATTATTTATATATAGTAGTATTGGCACAGACTGCTGCTGTTTCCCATTGTGTCTTCATAATGAGCAGAGAAATTGGAAAGGAAACTGTCAGGGGAGGCATGTGTGTGAGTGTGGGTGTGTGTGTGGGGGACCTTGTTATAAACAGATCCACACAGTAAACTGAACAAGCAAAAAGGCTAAAGGGGTCAGTCTGTGTGGACGCCGCACACACACACTCACTCCAGAGGGGTCTTTGCCTGTAAAGGTGTTAACCGTACGTGTTGTTTGGGGCACCACAAGGGTATATGGGTCAAAAATCATTTCTGGAACAGATCAGGCTCAGTTTATCTCTCTCAGTACTATCCTAAAGGTTTAACATGGAGATATTTGATTAGATCCTTGATCCCTTTACAACAAAAAAAATTCTTATAAACTTTTTTGGACGTGAAATGTTGACATTTTTCCATTGTAAGTTCCATCAAATTCCATTATTGAAAATGTCCACAGTTATTCCACTGAAGTAAGAATACAGTTCATTCACCACGCGTTGACCTTTTGTGCTCCAATAGCTCATGGTTTGTGGGGTAAGTTGTCACAAATGAATCTGCCATTAAACAACCTGGCATTTCTGCAACATTTAAAGCATAAATTACTAAACATCAAAAAGATAACACATTAGCGTAAATATACACCGATCAGGTGAAGTGAATAGCACTGATTGTCTTTTCTTCACGGCACCTGTTAGTGGGTGGGATATATGAGGCAGCAAGTCAACATTTTGTCCTCAAAGTTGATGCGTTAGAAGCAGGAAAAATGGGAAAGCGTAATGATTTGAGAGAGTTTGACAAGGGCCCAACTGTGATGGCTAGATGACAAGGTCAGAGCATCTCCAAAACTGCAGCTCTTGTGGGGTGTTCCCGGTCTGCAGTGGTCAGTATCTATCAAAAGTGGTCCAAAGAAGGAACAGTGGTGAACCGGCGACTGGATCATGGTTCAAGGCTCATTGATGCACGTGGGAGCGAAGGCTGGCCTGTGTGGTCCGATCAAACAGACGAGCTACTTTAGCTCATATTGCTCAAGAAGTTAATGCTGGTTCTGATAGAAAGGTGTCAGAATACACAGTACATCACAGTTTGTTGCGTATGGGGCTGCATGGCCGCAGACCAGTCAGGGTGCACATGCAGACCCCTGTCCACGCACAGTGGGCATGTGAGCATTAGAACTGGACCACGGAGCAGTTGAAGAAGGTGGCCTTTTCTGATGAATAACATTTTCTTTTACATCACGTGGATGGACAGGTGCATGTGCATCACTTACCTGGGGAACACTGGCACTAGGATTCACTATGGGAAGAAGGCAAGCCGGCAGATGCAGTGTGACGCTTTGGGCAATGTTCTACTGGGAAACCTTGGGTTTCACGTACCACCTACCTAAGCATTGTTGCAGACCATGTACACCCTTTCATGGAAACGGTATTCCCTGGTGAATGTGGCCACTTTCAGCAGGATAATGCGCCCTACCACAAAGCAAAAATGGTTCAGGAATGGTTTGAGAAGCACAACAACGAGTTTGAGGTGTTGACTTGGCCTCCAAATTTCCCAGATCTCAATCCGACCGAGCATCTGTGGGATGTGCTGAACAAACAAGTCCGATCCATGGAGGCCCCACATCGCAACTTACAGGACTTAAATGATCTGATGATAACATATTGGTGCCAGATACCACACCACACACCTTCAGGAGTCTAGTGAGTCCATGCCTCGATGGGTCAGGGCTGTTTTGGCGGCAAAAGGGCAACCAATGCAATATTAGGAAATAGTGTTATGCCTGATCTGTCATATGTATGACCCTGAACAAATCTTAGATGTATTGGTTGAAGTGAAAATAGAAACTATAAAAATACAAATCCCGCACATTACTCAAATTGACAACATCAAAAAAATATTTTAATGACCTTGAGTAGTGTGTGGGATTTATATTTTTCTAAAACATCAAAATATAAAAGCATTACTTTGGCATCATTAAATATTGTAAAGAATAAATTACATGAAATTGTAACATTTAAAAACGCATACAACAACTAACTCTGACTAATTTTTTTTTTTTTTTTAATAAAAAAATCATATAGTTGAATCTAGTCCGAATGGTTTGCATATACATAAATAAGACTTGATTGACCTGGCCTACATTGTTACATTAAAAAAAAAAATTTTTTTTAAGGAAGTTGCTTGATAAAATAAAAATACTGTATGTAGGTAAGGTAATGATTATTAATCAGTCTCATGGTATATATTGCAATACCAGATAAATATTACAGTATAAGATATCTGATACCATAACTACTGTATATTATGGTACAACTACAGTACTTGATGTAATGCTTTGTAAAAGATTCTGTTGCACATGCATAAGCCAACACATAAACAAAATTTACCCATAAAAATCCCCACTGAGGTTGCATTCTATGTGCTGTTCTTTGTGTGTGCCTGTGCTGTAGATTTGCATCCCACTCTGTGCTATCAGTATTATTGTGCAAAACCAACCACTGCCTGAGGCCATGTATACAAACACACACCATTCAGATGGCACTTCGGACTAACAACAGCATTTAGGGTGCCATGGAAGATGGGCCACCTATGTGTTTCCCCTTCCTGCCCTGGTAATGTCAAGAACACTTTTACACACTTTTTTTTTATACCGGGAGATCCTGTTAGCATTGCCTTCAGCCATCAGGCAGGGGGTTCAAAATACTCAGTCCAAAAGTACAGCCCTCCATTACCAGCTAAAACATCTCTGTTTTACCTGGCTGGCTCCCAGCCCACCCTCCAGTGGAGTACCTGCACCTGCAGCCTTCACCGTGGTTGTGCCTCTGCTGCTGTCAATCCTGGCTTAGCTTGAGCACAATGGCTGTGTAATTACAGGTTTCTGTTAAACCCAAATCCAATCATATACACGAGTGGAGGATCACGCAGGAACAACAGGAAGCCAAGAGAGGGAGAGGAGATGGGGAGGGCTCAGTCCTTACAGATGATTCAAATGTCAGGCAATGGCTGTGTGTGGAGAGATCAGATGCTAATGCTAATGATACAATCAGGGACACCTCAGATACCTCAACCTGTCACACGCTCACACATAGCATTACATAAACACTTCTAGGCCAAACCAAGTATGTAAAACATGAATGTAATCTTTACAGCCAAGAGGAGAAGAAAGCGAAATGTGGTGTTGCAGGTTCTGTCAATCAGCTGTCAGTATTTTTCTGTCACTGTTCAATTTGAACAATTTTACATGTTTGTAACCGTGTTGATGTACAAGTAGTTAAATAATTTAAACAAAACATTGTTTAATTTGGAAGTTCGGGCATAATTAAAGCATTCTTCTATGGCTAATGTTCGAGCTCGTCTAATCCCCAGTGACTACTGTAGCAAGTTTTGCAAAGCCTGGATATTTGTGCTAGTGTTGTTAGGCTTTTGTTTTTGCCTATGATAAATGAAATTAATACATGCATTTAATGTTTGAAATGCCGGCATGAATAATTCATGAAAGTCATGCAGATGGAGTGATCAGTACACAGATCCAGGACAAGAGGAAATTAATTTTTTAAAAGTGTATGTCTGTCAGCTTCAGAGAAGAGGATGTGTTATTGTGATTACACAAGTTCGCTGTGAATAATCAGTCTGTTTATTTGTAACTTTAGCCTCTGCAGATTCCACAGGGAAGCGGAAAGATTTGAATACCCGCACATGCAGTTTTCTGTCATATTGCCATTTCATAATCATTTGTAATTAATTAATCCCAGAATGCTTTTAGTGAGCTGTGTATTAGGGAACCGATTCAGGCTAGTGAGCTTTCAGTGAGTGACGCCATTGATCTGTCCATTATTAATCTAAACAATGCTTAAAAGAACTTACATCTGAATTACATATAGTAGTTTCAGTCCTGGATGCTGATTTGTCTCTACAGCTCTTTATTTTATATTTCACAATACAGCTTTGGCCTCATTTATGTTCTGTTCTGTCTTCTACATTCTGAATGGCATAATGAATTTTCTTAATAATTGAAAGTTATAAGAATTATGTTCTTCCAAACATCAGCGCCATCTCTACAAGACCACTAAATCACATGTTCTTCCCAAACAAATCAGTCAAGGTTACAAATGTAAGCTTTATTATTATAATTTCTAGTAATAAAAGCTTTGCTATAATATGAAAACAAAAGAAGATATTTTGAGAAATGTTTTAAACTATGTGTTAGTAACTTTCTTCTAAATATCTTCTATTGTATTCCACAGATTAAAGAAAAGCATACAGGTTTGGAATGCCATGAGGGGGAGTAAATGGTCGTATAATTAAAAATTGTGGGTGAACTACCACTTTATTACTTCCAATGTGTAGTAAATTATTTTACCATGCGATAAAGAACACAAAGATTTGCTATTGTGAATATAGTTACGTTATGCCTAATTTAGCTTTTTTATGCATAGCAATGCTTTCGATACTTTATTTCTTAAAGCTGCAGTCCGTAACTTTTTTTTGGTTAAAAATGGTCCAAAATCAATTTTTGAGCAAGTACATACACTCTAAAAAATGCTGGGTTAAAAATAACCTAAGTTGGGTTGAAAATTGACTAACACAGCAATTGGGTTGTTTTAACCCAGCGGTTGGGTTAAATGTTTCCTGTTAAAACAACCCAATCGCTGGGTTAGCCCATTTTCAACCCAACTTGGGTTATTTTTAATCCAGCATTTTTTAGAGTGTAACCAGCCAGTGTTCAAAATGATTTCCTTACCTTAGCTCGATTCACAACGGCACGGTTGTAATAATGTGTTATAATTTGAGTGGTAGCTTCCCGCGGGAACTACAAGCTTCCACCGTTCGTCTTTGCATCATTACGTCACGTCTGTATACATAAAGGAGTCCGGGCTAGTAGGCTATATCGCGTGTGTGGATGCTGCAGGTGGCGGATCGTTTGTGGCCTCGTTATACCTTATTGCATAAAAATGTAATTATAATAATACATAATGAGCAAGATGTCATAATAACGACATCATCGTATCAACACCGCCACTGAGAGGAGCAATAAACATTCTGCTTTGTTTGGGAAGAAAATGTGACTTGTTGGTCTTATAGATGGCACTGATGTTTTGAAGTGTGAGCATCATGAAGAACAATGCATTTTGTCATACATAAACAAAGCCACACAACCAATGCCTGTAGTCCTAATCACTGCAGAAGCCTCTAAAAATGTAATTAGAAGACTTGATGTTCCTTCATAGTGTATGTGGATTCAGTGGGTTTTTATAATGGGTGTTAGCACTGTTGATGGTTGACAGAACACCACCATATTAGTAGATTGGCTTTAGACGGTACCCAGTCATAACTGAACAGACAGAGGGCGAGAGAAGAAGGAGGGGGATAAAGAGAGAGAGGAACAGCTTTCGGTGGTGTGTAATTGTCAATGATTACGGTCTTTAAACTGTCACTCTCATCTCTCCCTCCCAACTCTTCCCTCACAGCAACAGTCGAGGGCTTTCACGGTTCTCAAAGCCAAGTCGAGTCCAAAGTCCTGTGGACGAGTGAGACTGTAGTTGCGGTGCGGGGTTTTGTGTGTGTGTGTGTGTGTGGGGGGGACGGGGGTGGGGGGTTGGGAGAGAAAGTTAAGACAGGAAAAATGAAAGAATGAGAGAGAGAGAGAGAGAGCGAGAGAGAGAGAGAGAGAGAGAGAGAGAAATCTCCCTATTGAAGATATTTCCATCCAGGGCGTATGAAATATTAAACGTGTTCATTATATCCTCAATTTGCAGTTATTTTGTGCGAGCACACACCGCCATATTCTTCCAGCCGTCTTATTGGCAGGGCTCTGTGGGCCTGAAGTCAAATCTCCCTTTTATTATTTAAATCCATGCATACAGCCCAAGCCCCCTCAAATCAGCACAGCCCGCCTGCCATCCGTCCGCCTCTGATTGGCAGCTTGATATACAGAGGGAGGATACAGGGGGTGATAATGTGGGTGACAAAGGCAAATCCGCCCCGCCGGATCAGTTTTTATTGGGGTCGTTTGGGAAGCGACAGAAGAGTTTGATGCATAGTAAAAGTAGCTGTGATAATTGGCGATGGCATTGGGCTGTGTTGGCCTGTCAGAGCGGCAATGTAAATTTACTTGACATGTTTTTGTCAGGATGAAAGTTTAATGTGGTGGGTGTGACAAATCGCATGCAAATGTTGTTTTTTTATCCCTTTCCGATGAGTTGACCTCTGAGGACTCCCACAGGAAATCAGGCTTTAAAAATGATTTGATGGCTCAAACCTGGCCTACGTCGAAAGAGGGTCCTTATGCATACACACAGAAATATAAATATGCACACATGCACATAGACTGTATACTGCTGCTGTCCAGTGCTGGGGAGGCTACTTTGAAAGTTTAGCTTGCCAAGCTAGAAGCTAATAATAATATAAGCTAGTCAAACTACACTAAATCTACAAATATTAAAGTGGCTTAATTATATGTTTTGATAATTGAAAAAATGTATATAATTATCCAATGATATAATTTACAAAGACATATTTTTCTTATCCTAAACAAGCTGTAACATTTGTGGTAGCCGAAAGCCGAAGCCGAAAACATATACGTAGTTCAAGGAGATGAATTGGTGAAACATTTTATGATAATTAAAATGAATTGTCTGAATGATCCGTTGCAATTTAAATGTTGCATATAAGCGAGAGGAAGATCATTAGAATTCACTAGAAAGAGAGAGGGCAGATTAGAAAGAACATCCACAAGAATGGATTGGACGTTTTATTGCTACATACGAGAAAGAGGCTTTTTAGGTAAGCGCGTTTGAAGATTCGCTATTACGATTATATTAGCTTGGTCGTGCTGTAGTGTGAACCGTTTGATAAAGTAGCTTGTTAGAAAAGCTACACTCTCATGAAAATATATTAACCAATAGATGTTGGTTATTCCACAACACTCTATTTGTCAATATCGCTACAGTTGAATTGAAAACAGTAAATGATATAGGCAAAAGGTGTGCGTGACAGACTGTGTGTGTGTTTGTGTGTATCAGTTTCGCTTGGAAGCATATGAAAAGAATGCACATTTTCCATCATGAAACATTTAATGCGTGCAGAGGCAGGAACAAAGTATGACTGTATGAATCTGTTTGAGGTTGTGTATGAGGCAGGATGCAGCGGCCTCTACTTCCTCCTTTCTAAAATCTCAGTGAATACGCCAATACCTTGCATGCACGCACACGCACAAGACTGCCCTCTGTGTTCTGTTGTGGTGCAGTGTGTAAGCATAACTGTGCATGTGTGCCATTGCGTGTTGTGTATGGCTTTGCTGTAATAAGCAGTGGAATCACAGGCTCTTTTGTACACTGAGAAGCCGCCTGCATCTGAGACCAATAACCCAGAACCCTGGGGTCAGTGTGCAGAGGATGATGGGACAGATATAATCACATACACGGACACAACACCTTTTTTATGCTTTCTCTGCACATTTGGAAGCAGGCAGGACAGCCAGAGCTTCATAAGTTTAATATTATCCCGGGATGACCTTTTGTCCCTAATAGAGTGGCTCGGTGATAAGGAGATATTGTGTCTTTAGGGGGTTGCAGGACGCATTGAAGAAGAGGGGGAGTGACCTGTCTCAGAGCAGGATTGTGTGTGTGCGTGTGTGTGTGTGTTCCTGTCAGCGGATTTTTATGATACATAACAGGGCAGTTTAGTGGACTGCTTGAGGAAAGCTGATCTGAGCACATTTAGACTCGCTCTGTGAAAACCGCAAACGTGTATTAAAGCTAATGCTGCAGTTAACCACAACCTGTAACCGTAGAGAACACACACACACACACACACATTCCGAAACACTCTTACTTCTAACTCACAATCACTCACTTACTCACTTTAGCAGCCGAAAGCTTTTACTGTCATACATGCACACAATTCTTGACATTATGTAAGGATTTTCCCCCTAAGTTAAAACACATCAACATTTTTTTTGTTTTAATTGTGCCTTTATTTCTTGTAAATATAACTGTTATTTAACTTAATATCTTACAATTGTGAAATTATTTCAAGTATTTGTGACTTTATATATTGCAGTGTGTCTTTTGTATATTTGAATATGAGTATATTTCACAATTACAACTTTATTTCTTGTAATAAAGTCATGTTGGGCAATACAAAATGCAATTTAACACTGCAATTATGAGAAAGTTATTTCTCATAATTGTGGCTTAATACAAATTATTATTTTAGATGTACAAAATAATATGATATTGTTACATCAAATACATAGATAAGCAACAAATGACAGACAAAGACATTTCTACTATTACGAATTTGGATAGATTTACTCTCATTTGATTACTGTTTATTCGGGTTAAAGCCGTGTGGAACCCTCATGCAAATAAAGCAAAAACATTCTATTCCCAGACAGGGCAGATGGATTTTTTTATAGTTGGGCAAATGTTCTTTTTTCCTTAGAAGTTGTTTGATTTATTTTAATAAGCTGCAAATTGCTGTCACAGATTTCAAACTAACCACACTCCAGTTCTACAAGATTCACAAGTGTCATCTGCTGTTTGTCTTTTGAAGCTCCGGTACTTGGCAGGGAAGTGTACCTGTGTGTGTGTGTGTGTGTGTGTGTGTGTGTGTGTGTGTGTGTGTGTGTGTGTGTGTGTGTGTGTGTGTGTGTGTGTGTGTGTGTGTGTGTGTGTGTGTGTGTGTGAGTGTGTGAGAGAGAGTCTGTGCTAATTTGGGTGTTTGTGTGCGTGTGTGCTTTTAGGCTAGGTGTTTGATCTTTGTGCAGGTATGAGATTTGCCCTGGGCTGTGTAACTCATTAGGTATGAGCTGTTATGAATATGAGGATATTTGTTAAAGCAGTCAGCAGGAATAGAAACAGATGTCCCCTAATTAGAGCGAGCTTAAGCTGTCTTACTGCAGAGAGGGAGAAAGAAAGAGTGAGAGAAAGAGAAATAGGAAGAGAGAGAATGACATAGATAAACCGAAATAGGAAAAGAGATACAGGCCTCTAACAAAAATTTCTGATTAAATACATACCCAAATAAAACAGAGTTTAAGCTGCTGTAAGTTTTTCTCTCATAAGATGTTCCTACTACCTGACAGACCTGTCTCTGTGACAGCCCAAGGCTCTGTAAACAGAGAAAAAGTCAGTGGAGCAGCCAATCAGATATCAGCCCATCAAAAACACTCTCTGCTTGTGACTCATTTAGCATGTTTGCTAATATTGGGCTAGCTGACATGTCTTTCGAGGGGCAGGGTTTTAAAGAGAGTGGATAATTCAGCGGCCAATTCTGGTGGAAGCAAAATGGTAAAATTAAAGTCAGCACGAAAAGAAAATCTATTTTCTAAATGTATGTTTTTGATATTACTTTGTTGAACAATTTGTGTGCATTTATTTTGTTGTTGCTTTTTTTGCTTAAACCCCAATCCTTACAATCGACCGCAAGCTCACATTCATATCTCTCTTCATCAAACTGATGGATGGAACCAAGTGTTCTCCCTACATTTTCTTGGGAAATTCATTTTACTCAGATGTGCGTCACAATATGAAAGAAAAGATCTATTGCTTGATTTATACTTAAATTTCACTGTGACTTTAACGGAAATTTCAGTCACCATTTACTCACCCCACTTGCCCATGTTGTCAATGATGGTGTGAACGCAACATTTTTGACTCTAATAAGATTTCAGAGTTTCGGAGGAGGGGAAAATGAATAATGAATTATTAAATTTCAATCTGTTCCTCACACAAAGCTCTTGTACGGCTTCAGATAACTTGGAGTATAGCACAGAAGTCATGTGGTCCTTTTATGCCATTTTTTATGCCATCAAAACAGATGTAACTGTTGCCAGGAAAAGAGCTGTGTGAAGATGCCTATAATTTTTGTTTGTGTTTCATGGGAAAAATAACAGCATATGGGTTGGAACAGCATGAGGGTAAATAAGGACAGAATTTTCCTTTTTCAGTGAACTGTCTGTTTAGGAATATATAATATACTGTATATGTATAATAATTGGCTATTGGTGTATTATTGCAATACTACATGGAGTCAAAGCATCCCATCAAAGGACAGTAATGTTTACACTGTGTGTTCAGTGTGTGTGGGGCCTCATTGATCGATTGTTATGCCTTCAGTAAAATCCCAGGTAAGTAAAGGTCTCTGTGTCATATAGCCATTAACACCCTTTGTTTTTCCTCCTGCACCCGGAGTGCACTGGGAAGTTCAAAAAGGCAAACAAGACAATCTGTTAGCTCCATTTACCCTCTCTCTCTCCCTCTCTCTCTCTCTCTCTCTCTCTCTCTCTCTCTCACACACACGCACACACACACACACACTCTCTCTGATTAACTGATGCTAAATTCACACACAGTGTCCCCATTAACAGCTGTTATTGTTTCAATTTAAAGCTAATAAAAATGCCTGATAAGCTGTGCATGAGAAGGCACCAGTTTTGTGATCCACATGACAATACACATCTTCCTCTCTTCTACCTCTTTTTTCCTTTCTTTGCCGTGTGAGATCCCACCTCTCGCTCTGCTCTTCTTTCTTTCTCCGCCTTTCTTGCCTGTGGCGAATTGGCAAAATGTGTTAGCCAACGTGGGTACATGTGTTAAGTGGGGATCAATTGTTTGTTTAACAGCTAGTCTGTATTAAACAGGGAGGATGTAATTACAGAGAGAGAGAGAGAGAGAGAAGAGAGGCCCTTTTTTTCAAATAGCGCCAACGCTTGCTCTGGTGGGTGGGGGCATTTCCTGACACCTGATCAATGTAAAATCTGGGGCAGGAATTGGCGGCGGAGCGGTGAGGGAAATTAGACTTGATACAACAAGCAGGCAGAAAAGAGTCGAGTTTTCAGGGAGTCTTTCCTCCGTGTCCTGCTGAGCATCCCGGGTACCTCGCCTGAAGCAAACGTGAGTGGGTAATGAAAGGGGATGAGAGACCAAAATAAGTGCTTATTCCCTTTTGCCATTTTGCTGCTTTGCTTTGTTCTAATCAAAGAGCTTCTCTCAAATGTTGCATACCTACTGTGGGTTTTGGTTTTCGCACTTGCCAGGGAGGCGTATCGGGTAACCTTGCCAAGAAATTGCCCACAACAGGGAAACACACACACACACACACACACACACATTTTTTTTTTTTTTTTTTGTGGAACACATGCAGAAGAACTGAACTGACAGGTCACCAAGGAAAAAAATAATGTTTCATGAGCACCAAATCAGCATATTAGAATGATTTTGAATGTCATTGCTTTGTCATCACAGGAATAAATTAAATTGTGTTATACATTGTAATAATAGTAAACAATATTACAATTTGTACTGTAAATAAATAACTAAATACTTCTAGACCCTCACTTTGTGTCATGGTCATGGTACTTTTATGACGAGACGTACAACCCACCCCCCAAAAAATATAATTCATGATATTTCATTCATGGTGTTTTTTTGTTGTTGTTGTTGTTTTTTTAAAGGGATATAAGGTTTATAATATTATGTCCTTCCTGCAGATTTAATATGTCACTGTGGTCCAATAAATTTTTTTTAGAATGTACCACATAATTTTCAAAACAAAAAGATTTTAAATTTTCTTTATCATCTACAGTTTTGCCACTGACCCAGAACAAAATTACAATCTAATCACTTTTTAGTTTCTGGAAGCATATAGACATATTTGTCATTCTCATACAAAAATGTCATATTGTGTACAGTCTTCCTAGAATGTGTACAAAGCAAAAACTGGTACACAGAGAGACATGTTGTTTTTTTTACTAGCTCTCTACAATACAAGCATTCCATCAGTGCAGTGAAACTGGGGACAGGCACCAAAAGACGCTCCATTTGCTCTCCATTTTATGTATGCTTGTGTGTGTGTGTGTGTGTGTCTGTGTGTGTGT